>NC_036244.1:15179445-15202397 GCF_002742605.1 Olea europaea var. sylvestris | reverse complement strand
CATTATTTCAAAAAAAGTTTTATTACTGCCCGTTTATTCTTTGAAGAGCATGTTTGGCATATAGGTACTTTCAAATACTTTTTGTTTCTTAATTTACTTTTCTTTACTTTCACTTATAAGTATTTATGAGTAAACAATTTCTAAGCTTAGCCAAACACGCTGTTAGTCTATTGGAAAAATGCAGCATTTGGCTATATTGGTGCAACATCCAAGAAGACAAGATTTGCATCACTGTTCAAATTCTGTAGATATTGGTGGGATGATAGTGACATTGTTGGCCGATGTTTCCAAATTGCAGGAATTTTTCATAATTATTTGCTGAATAATTTGGGTTTTGTTGTATTTTAGTGTTCAATTATACATACAAGAAAAGGACTGCTTCCTCTTTATCATTTTTACTTTTTGACTTTTGCAATTATGCAATACTTTTAACATAATTGACGTGTTCAAAGTATTTTTAACATAATCAATAGAAAAGGAAAAACTTTATTATTAATTTCCATTTTTTTTAAAGGTACAAATTGATCGCCAATTATTTATTATAATTGTAGAATAACGATTGAAATTGCCTAAATCCCTGCTAAACCTTCATGTGATCCTCCAAATCCAAGTTTATGAATTTCGTTATTTTTGTACTCAAGTTGGGTGTTTTAAATTTGAAGTGAGACAAGCTATCATTATGACGACAATGCTTCTGGATTCTTTCGATTTTAACGAGCATTCGAAGACTCTTGCGAGAATGATGTGACGAAGTCATTGCCATTATTCAACAGTAATGAAGCAAGCCAAAGCTATGCTTGTAGTGTGAATCTGACATTCTAATTTTTGTGTCCTTTTGTCTCAACGTAAAGAAAGAAGCATGTTTTATACATAATATTAAATTTATTGAATAAGACTTTTTCTCATTTAATATTGTCTAATTTACCTAATTAAACATGCCAAAGATATGAACGGTAATGACTCCTCAATGTGAAATAAATGAAATATTTTTCCTAATTTAATTTTGGAGTTAATTTAGTCCTAGCAATGAACGCTCTTCCTTAATTAGCAAGAACAAAATATGAAATTATCAAAATGTTTAATATTGATGACAAAATTATCGACACTCAAATTGCATAAAAATCTTCATTTTTTGTTGATGTCAAGATAGACCTGCAAAAGAATACACAAACACTCGACCTTGAGGTTTACCAGCGGAAACCCTTCGACACAAAGTTTAGTTTTTCTTATCTTAATTATATCAAAATAAATAATTTTCTTATGTCTAACATCACTACCAAAAAATATTTATGTTAAAAGTTAATTCTTACTTAAAGGTAATTTTAATTAGAAGTAAGCCTTTTAGACTTAGCCAAACATGCTCTAAATTTCAAAAATTGATAATGAATATGAAATAGTTTTATTGCATGGGGCTTGAGAAAGTCAATTGTTGACCTTGGAAAATCAACTTGACACGTGGTCAACAAAAAGTAGCTTCACGTAGGTTCTTTCATGCGCGCTTGTAACACACCGTTAGTCACTCAAGGCCTTTTCTAGTGGTGGTGAAAATGGCTGCAAGCACACTTTGACGGTCAAATCAATAAAACAATAAACGAAGATAGGAAATTCCGATAGCTGGAACCATCATAATATGGATATCATTATAATGCGGGGAGGAAATAATGTAAGATGTATGGTGGGAGTTGCATTACCTTCACAATGGCACAAAACATGAGTATTTATAGATGATGAGGTGAAAAAGGACGGTTAGATGTGAGGCACATGCCTCATCCGTCGACAGAGGCTTCTCTTTTTAGACCTCAATTAGTCACTCCATAGGTGAGCTAGAATTTAATGTTTCCTAACAAAATAAATTAGACTTTACATTTTGGCTCCTACTGCATAAACGTCCCATCAATCAATCAAGAGATTTTATCTTGGACAGATCTCTGTGCAAAAGATCTTTTGGTGTGTTACGTTGAGGTGTCTGACTCCTATCAGCAGACAGTTCTCCCAGCCATGCCACTTCATCATCACTTGAGCCGACCCGAGTCGCTTCAGAGCTTTGGGCCCATGTACGTGTATGGTCTTCGCCTTGGCACATACGAGCTTCGGCTATGATGTTTGACATGGTGGATAACATGGAGTGTGGGCCTTAGTTTGACTTAGAGACTCCTTACTAGCGTAAACAATCATTTATTGATTATTCATTTACACAATCTTATTAAGGAAAGGAGCCATCTCCTAAATGAATGTTGTTGACCTCAAACTTCGATCAAGTTCCTTCCATATCGATGGAGTCAAATCCCTAAAGTTTGAATACATTTTATATATAATAATGCGAAGAAGGTTTCACATTTCTTGTTTCCAACTTCATTACAAGCTAACATACGGATTTTGAACTCAACTAAAAGTAACATTATTGGTTAAAGGATATTATTGATAAAAAAATTTTGGTTGCAAAATTTGACACTAAATCATTACTAAGTTTGCTAATGTCAACAAGAAGCCTTAAGATGTTACTAACCTCAATTGCCATTGTATTGAAAGGTTTTCTTCCACATATAGTAGTGCTATTTAATCTAGAGTGCTAGTTATCATCAGTCTATGTAATGGTGAGATCATTATCGCATTTTTGAATGAAGTTGAAATATATTTCTATTCATTGAACAACGTGATAGACTTTATTATCGCATAAATTGTATCAACTCTCCAGATGAACAATGTTATTTTTCGTCTAATAATAAAATTCGACACTAAATCATTACCAAGTATGCTAATGTCAAGAAGAAGCCTTGAGATGTTACTAACCTCAATTGCCATTGTATTGAAAAGATTTCTTCCACATATAGTAGTGTTGTTTAATTTAGAGTGCTAGTGATTATGAGTCTATGTGATAGTGAGATCATTATCACATTTTCAAATGAAGTTGAAATATATTTTGATTCATTGAATGACGTGATAGACTTTAATATCGCATAAATTGTATCAACTCTCCAGATGAACAATGTTATTTTTCGGCTAATAATAAAATCATTCGTTAGCGTGCATCTCCCACAATATATCTTTCTCTAATCTACTAGAAAAAGCCAATGGCTATCAGTACATCATGTAGATCTATACTATATTTCACCCAAATTAAAAATAAAATGTAAATTATTAATATTTTCAATTGCTAAACTTTCGCTATTGGTACTTCGCATAAACAATAGGGAGTTTTAAAATATTATTTCAATATGGTCAAACTAATATCATATTAATTAAATTAAAAAGAATTGGCCGTTGACTTTATTGAGAAGTAATTTTATCTATTTAATAGAATATATATTTTTATAATAAAAATATAATTGGAAGAGGTGCATGCACGAGTCACGACCGGCTAGAGTGCATTTCCGGATTATGCCTCATTGGCCCGTGGACAAGGTGTGCACGACATGTTTGTTAATTCAACCTAATATTGACATTAAGACTTTAATATTGTAAGCTAGAAGTAAATACCATTTTGACAATTGGACTCCAAATACTCTTATGATAGGAACAATTGGAAAATAAGTTATCTAGTATTACTGATTTTATAATACATAAACAATGAAAGAAAGTGAGAGAACATAAATAACGGATGTTGTTGACTTGAAATTTCGATCGAATTTTTTCAATATCTACGGAGTAAAATCTCTAAAGTTTGAATGCATCTTACGTATAATAATGCGAGGAAGGTTTCAGATTTCTTGTTTCGAACTTCATTACAAGCTAATAAATGGATTTTAAACTCAACTAAAAGTAACACTACAAGGTTGAAGGATATTATTTATAAATATTTTGGTCGCAAAATTTGACACTAAATCATTACCAAAGTTTGCTAATGTCAACAAAAAGCCTTAATTAAGATGTTATCAACCTCGATTGCCATTGTATCGAAAAAATTTCTTCCACGTAGAGTTATGCTGTTTAATCTAGAGGGCAAATGATCTTCAATCTATGTGATAGTGAGATCACTATTACATTTTCAAATGAAATTGAAATGCATTTTTATTTATGGAACAACGTGATATGACTTCATTGTTGCGTAAACTATATCAACTCCTTCGATGAATAATCTTATTCTTCACCTAATAATAAAATCATTGTTTTGTGTGCATCTTCCTCAATATATCTTTCTCTAATCTACTAGAAAAAGCCAATGGTTATCGGTACATCATGTAGATCTATACTATATTACACCCAAATTAAAAGAAAATGTAAATTATTAATATTTTCAATTGACTTTCGCTATTTACCCTTCGCATAAGTTACCAAGAAAATAATTGGGAGTTTTGATTTACTATTTCATTATGGTCAAACTAATATCATATTAATTAAATTAAAAAGAATTGGCCCATGGACTTGAGAAGTAATTTTATTTATTTAACAGAGTGTATACTTTTATAATAAAAATATAATTAAAGTTAACGCACAAGTATCGACCGGGTAGCTTCATGTCCGGATTATGCCTCATTGGACTGTCGACAAGGTGCTCATGACATGTTTGTTAATTCAACATAAGCTTGACATTAAAGACTCCAATGTTATAAGCTAAATGCTACTTTGACAGTTGGACGCTAAATACTCTGTGATAGGAACATAAATAATAAATAATAAGAGAAAATGAGAGAACAATTGTAGAATAAGTTATCTATGTGATATTAAGACTTGAGTTTTCATCTTAAAATTTAACATAGTTAGGAGAAATAGCTTAAACCCTTGTATACTAATTTATATTTTAGTATTTAATCGATTTGAGAATTATCCTTTTAACATGTTGGTAGCTCGTTTGAGCAGATCAATTTTGAAACTTGTGTGTTTATTTTTTGAGTTTTAATTAGATTGAATTAATTATTGGAGTTTAATGTGCATCGATACCATATTAAAACTTTAAGTTTTATCTTAAAATGTCAATTAATTAATAAGAGTAGGACAAACCTTTATATGTTGGTCCGTATTTTAGTATTTAATCGTTGTGAAATTTATTTTTTAACAAATGACACTATGTGATATGCTTAATTAAAAATAAAATTATATGATTCATTTAATTGTACATCTAACTTAATGTAATCTATATCAGTGTTGGAATATTAACATTGCTAAATAACATTACTTATAATTTTATACATATATAATTTCATAAACAAATAAATTTTAGAAATTTTAGGATGTTACACGAAATCTTCTGATCATTAAATTTATCCCCCATTGATTGCAAAATTATTCTATATACATTCTACTCAGTTGATTGCAAAATTATTCTATATACATTCTACTCAGTTTGCATGATATGTCATTAGGAGGCTAGAGAAAAACACTCATTGAGTATCGACTATCTGTTTCATATGAGAGAGTTGAGAAGCACTAAAGGGTGAAGCTCAATAAACCTTGAACATTGGTAGAAGGCCGTTTGGAGGTTAATATTACCACCAAAGAGCTATTGGGTTCTTGTTTCTCTAGTGTTTGTATGATGTGGGAGAGATGAGTCTAATATCCACATCTATTTTATAGGGAACCCCAAGGGGAGGACGCAAAAAATTTTAGTTAGGGAGCACAATCAAATTCTGTACAAATCAAATACTTTGTTATTAATTTTTAAATGATTTGTACTTGACCCGAGAAAATGTAGATTTACATTTAAAAAATATTTATTCATTTATATTTTGCACATCATTTTCATCCATTTGATTTTAAACAGTTATTTTAGTGATATTTTGCTCATCACAATAAAATTCATATTTACGTTTAAAAAATTTATAGTGTACTTAATACAGACAATTAATTCAAGTGATTGAAAGAAAAAATATATAATCAATATATAATCAAATTAATACAATTCATTAAATATAAATTAAATTGAATACAATCAGTTTAGACACATTGTATATATACAAATAGGATAGGAAAAAATGCAAATTTAAGTTCTAATTAACTTAAAATTTGATTGAAAACTGAAAATTTGTAGAAAAATTATAAACAAATTTTAAAAAATTAAAAAGGATTAAGGCTTTGGTAAGAGGTGTGAGGGAGAGAATAAGAGAAAAGAAAAGAAAAGAATTCAAATTTATTGTAATTTTGCCCCTGTTTGGCGGGAGGTTAACATTAGATTTTTAATAAATTTTGATACAAGTAAAAAAAGTTAAGAATTCTATGAAATATGTTATTAAACTAATTATTAATTTTGATTTCAATCGATATCAAACAGGACTTATAATAAATAAAAAAAATAAAAAAAAGTTTGGGATGGTCACGTACTCCCATTGGATACGTCCCCGATTACCCCTAAAAAGTAAGAAATTAGATTAATTCTATTAAAACTAATTAAAATATTTAATCCCGTAATTAATACGCCCAAATTCCGTTCAAACAACACAATGCCCACTATTGATTCCAGACAAAAATCTCAAAATCGCCACAAAATCCACGGCTCAGGTTCCTTCGTATGAAAAAGGTAGGACAAAAAAATAAGTGCCAACCAGTGAATCATTCCACGGCGGCTTTAGTGTTTCCAATTGATAACTATTTCTCTCTCTGTAGACTTTTTCTTAATGCCTTAATGGTAAGAGAAATTGATCTAATCCTTCATTTTCATTTTCTTTTGAAATATTATTATTAGATTCGAGTTTTGATACATTTCTCTATTTATTTATTTTTTTGAAAATTTAAAGGTCTCAAATGATTGTGAATCTCTATTAGTTTTTGCTAGTATAAATTGAGAAGGAATGGCAAAAGTTTGAGATGTAACTAATGATTCTAAAGATGCAATTCGGCTTATTTCATTGGCTGAGATAATGACTAATGAGGTTCTTTTCCCTTGCTAATTTTGTTATTTTTCAGTCAATGTGATATCAGTTGGAATTTCTGCTATATTTTTCCATTGATCATGTATACGGTGGCTTAAGATTCGAATTTAAAATTTTTTCAACACAATTATAAATACTTCGGGAGGTTTGACAGTCATGTTTGTTTTGCAATGTGGTTACTTACTACAATTGGTGATAGGGAATACTAATTTGTTTTTACTTAGCCATTGGTTACTACAGTATGTTCAATACTAAATAATGCCTGCTAAATAGTAATCAAGTGATCAACTTTGCATACCTGACAACATAAATGGTATTAAAAATTCTTGTGCTACATTTTATCTTTGTTTTATAGCTAAGTGATATTTTGTACCCGTTTACTCTAATTTTGGTATGATGTTAGGTTTAGGAAATAATGTGGAGGTATGGATCAAGAAATTGAACATATCAAAAGAGACGAGTCCCAGGTCTCCAAGGCAACTAACTAGCTGCAAAGTACTGGGAGAAGCCAATTAAGCACGTTAGCCCAAAATGCAGCCTCCATTTTATCCAGCAGCCCCGTTGAATTGTTGGTTATTAGATTGTAGCAAAGCAGTTCCTATTTTCTGTAACTCTCTGTACATACCAAGGTTGTAATTCTTTTGTATTTATCCTTGTTCATATCCTAACCATCCCTTTTTAGCTCCAGTATGAAAACTGTTGAGAAAATGTAAAATCTATTATGTAGAACAAGTATTCTAGAAAGAAATAAAAAAGAAGTCGTTTTAGTTTGGTTGGACAGTAGGTGCGATGGGGCCTCAGTTTCAAGTCCAGTTGATTTGTTGTCGTTATGTATTTATTTCTACAACAAATGATTTTTTAGTAGAATAAGATTGCTACTGAATGCAAATGTCATGTTTTGGTGCTTGTATATCCTTTTATGAAGTCTCAGTTGAAAACAAAGGTTAGTATTTCATGTCATATTTTGAGTGACCTTTTGCTCGTAGGGTTGGCCTTGGTGGAGGTGGAGTGGTGGTGGAGAAGTGGTTGAATTTGTATAAAATGATGTATTTTAAGATTTTGATCGATGTTCTCACTTTTTTGAGGTTTTGTAACTGTTTTTAATGTATATCACATTTTTTAAGTATTTGTCACTTTTTGAGTTATTGCCACATTCTTTTGAAATTTTTGTTGCTTTTTTGACCGACAAAAGTCAATTTTTAATAAATGTGATATTGTATGTCAGTTTTATTAAATTTGTTTTTTGATTGTTTGTCACTTTTTTTTTTGTAAAATTTTCGGACACTATTAAAAGTGAGTTTGGATAACCTTTTTTTCTTTAATTAAAATGTGATGCAAATTTTATATAAAAGTGACATTGTGTTTAATAACAATAAAAGGTGACTTTTTACTTCCAAAAAACTTTTCATATGATTTTTCAAGAGACCCCTAATTCTAATAATATTTTTCTAAGTTGCCCTATTTTATATATTGGGGGATTGGGCTTGGTTGTAGCCCAGTCCAGTCCCCAACCCATTTAATATTTTTAATGCAAAATTTTTTATGTGTAAATTTATTTTTTGACGTATTAGCTTGGCTTGTATTCTGATCCTAGATGAGTCACTGATTACATATTCGTTTAATATATAGGTTGGGTCTATGGGAGGCGATGTAACGTGGTGCAGTTGCTGCATTGGTTGGTCTAGCCAAGCCTTACAATCACCCCCATTTAACACCCCTAACTGTGGATGGCGAGGTTGAGTATGAAAAAATTAATTCTAAGCCTCTGTTTGGTTTGGATTAAAATCAGATTTTAATATAAGTTAAAGTCAAATAATCAATATTAACCATATCTTTCATGAATTTCACAAATTTTCAACCACACATTTTAAAAGCTTATATCACAATTTACTAAAAAATCTAATTTTAATTCCCACCAAATACAATCTAAATATTGACGCAAGAATCTGGATTGAGCAAAGGTGGCTTGGGATGGAAGCAGTCATTCGGGATCATTCTGGTTGCAATTTACCTAAATCGAAAAAGGAAAATTTTATATCTAAGAGATTAAGTATGATCCATTTTAAAACTAAAACAATGTTTATTATTTAAAAAATTAGATATTAATTAAATTTTATGTATGAAAAAATTAATTAAATATATATCTTATTTTATTAATGAAATATATTAATGTCACAATATTATATAATTTATGGTCACATTTATGTATTAGTCACAATTACGGATGTCACGTCACAAATTACAAATTTTATAGGCCATAATTTATATCCCAAAGAAAATTTTATTAAATTAATAAGTCACGTATTATTCCTTGATTACAAATTACAAATTTTATAAGTTACAACATATTTCATGATCACAAAATATCAAATTAATTTATCACAAATTATTTATAGGACACAAATTATTAAATTATAGGTCACAACTTAACAAGTTGTTAAGTCATATATTATTTATTGCTCACAAATTAATAAATTTTTAGGTCACCACCAAAACCACCATTTTCAATTGCAAATCCATCACTGCCATCAGATCCAACAAAAACCATTGTTACGGACAAATCCACCATCATTGCTAACAAAACCACCACCAGGGCCATCGCCACCCCCACCAAATCCAACAAAGCTACCATTAGATCCACCATCATCGATCCCACAAAAACCACCGCCACAGCTAACGCCAATGCCAACGTTAACACTAGATACACTACCATCTCTATAAACAAAAACCATTGTGACCATCATTCCAACAACCAACAAATTTGTTATAGCTCCAAAAACCAACAACCACCAATGCTTTCGCGCTGCAACCACCATTATACCAAAAACACCACAATAGCCACCGTAAAAAAGCCCTAAAATCTCTTACCACTTCATTAGGCTCTAGCAGCACTTCTATACAAACTACAAACCAGTCGCGTCACCCAATAAACCGTAATAAAACACAACAAACCACCATCTTCAACTACAAAATCACCAATGCCATGACCAAATCTAATAAAAACCACCATCATCGCCAACATACCCACCATTACCACCAGATCCACCAAAGCCACCGTTACAACCACCACCAACATAAATCCAACAAAAATATCACCACAGCCACCACCAGATCCACCACTACCGCCTCTATCATTCCAACAACCAACAAATTTGTTGCAATTCCAAAAATACCATCAAAATCCCAAAAACCAATAATCACCAATACCATCGCACTGCCACCAGCACTGCACCAAAAACACCACAACAGCCATCATCAAAAAGCCCTAAAATCTCTTACCACTTCATTAGCCTCTACCAATACTTCCACACAAACCACAAACTATTGCACCACCCAATAAACCATAATATCCCTAACCCAAAGCCACCAGATCTGCAGTAAATAGAGAAATGGTGGTCATCATTCCAACAACCAACAAATTTGTTGCAATTCCAAAAATACCATCAAAATCCCAAAAACCAATAATCACCAATACCATCGCACTGCCACCAGCACTGCACCAAAAACACCACAACAGCCATCATCAAAAAGCCCTAAAATCTCTTACCACTTCATTAGCCTCTACCAATACTTCCACACAAACCACAAACTATTGCACCACCCAATAAACCATAATATCCCTAACCCAAAGCCACCAGATCTGCAGTAAATAGAGAAATGGTGGTCAAAGTTCGTGGTGTCAGATCTGCAACAAATAGAGATAAGCCTCTATGACAGCATCACGTAGGGGTGTTAAACGGGTCAAGCAGCTCGTCGGCTCGTCAAAAATTGGCTCGTGGGGGGCTCGGCTCGTCAAGTCCACAAGCGTTTTTAAAAAAAAAGGGTCTAAAATATACAAATTTACCCCAATAAAATTAAAAAACTCAAGAGCTCACGAGCGGCTCGTGGACCGAGTTGAACTCGCCCCCGAGCAACGAGCCTAGCTCGAGCTCGGCTCATCTTTCACAAGCCACGAGCTCAACTCGCCACGAGCCGAGCTCGTGGGTTAAAGTCCGCTTGGCCCGTTGTCATCCCTAGCATCACATGGCATGTATCGTCGCTTCGTTTTCTCCGACATCTTTGACGGTGGTGGTGGAGAGGTAGAATAGAGAGAGATTGATAAAGAGCGAAATTAATTTGAATATTAGGATTTGGCAAGTGGGTATATAATTAATTAAATTTTATAATATTATTATTTAACATTAAAAATTGTATTATCATCTAATTTTTGTATATATAAACTATAATTCTAATTTTTTAAAAGCAATTTTTAAAAGTAGGCCTTCATGTAATTTCCACGAACAAAAATTCACTACCGAAACTTCCACTTGCTGATTTTTTCTTAAGATGGGCCAATGCCCAAGGAAGTGTAAGCAGGTGGCTCTACGGACAGTTTCTTTAATTTTCTTGTGGTGACCAAAATGAAACTCATCGGTATTTCAACCTAAATCAAAATCTTTAGTTTTGCTTCGACATTCTTGATCCTAATGGAGAAAATGAGTAATGAAATTATTAGAATTAAAACTTATTCTCGACCTCTGTCGATAAAAATAAAAAAATATTTATCGACCAAGTACAAAAATATAGACTGATACTATCTCAACTAGTGGTCAGGATTCTGAATTTGCGTGGAAAAATATTATTCTTCCTTCTTGACCTTGAAACCTTTTAAATTAGCTATAGATCATTCAATACTACTTTTCCAAGAGCTTAATTTAAACGAGACCCATAAACTAATTGCTGAATCTGTCGTGGAGAATTTGGAGCATACAAATGAGTAAATGTCCTAAAGCAAATGAATATGGAGAAAGTTTGTTCCGTCCCAAAAAATTTTGTTCAACATGACTTGTGTCATTGAATTTCAAGAATGTAGCTGAGCTATGATACGATTTCATGTTGTCAGAAGTGCGTGTCAAACAAAAGCCACAACCAAAGCCCATAGAATCACGTAGAATACTAGACGTTGACAATTAAAACTTGTAGATTTTGTTGGAATTTTGTAATGAAAATTGGTAAATTGGAATTCTTAATTTGGTGAATGAGAAATTAAGTTAAATATAAGCCGCTTAATACTTGAAATTGTTTGAAAATTGTATAGAATATTGTGTAATATTCTAGAAATATATGAATGTGTCTTTTCATATGAAGGATCATGATTCTTGGTATGGGTATGATTAATTTTCAATAATTGTGTCTCTTAATGTATAAAAATAAATTTCAAGAGCTGCGTCTCTTGGTATGGTTGTGTCATTTGGCATACATTTCCACTATATATATATAGACCCCATGTGTTTGGATTTTATCAACAAAAAAAAAGAAAAAAAAGAAACTCAATTCATAATTCCATATTATTCCATTTCATGTTACACTTTGGTTTTGCATAAAACATTTCCAACAAAGTCATGGTTATGGTAGAAAGGGAACTCCGTTCGAGTTCGTTGGTCTAAGCCATTTGGAGTGTTCCTATGACTCGACGTGGTCGTTGTATCTTGGGAGATGATTGCCGAAAAATCGTTAGCACCATTGCGGATCAAATTCATTTTAAGGACAAAGTGTCTAACACTTGCCTTGGCCGATCGCATCACTCGCATCTCACCTTGATTCTTTCTGATTTCTTTCTTCGTATTTGATTTCAGAAAATTAATAACATTCTTTTGATTTCATGTAGGTTTGAAATAAAGAATGAAAATGATTGAATATATCTATTCATCTTTCCAAATCCATTTTGGTAAGACGAAATTGCATTTTGATTTCGTGAACATAAATGGCATGTTTTATGAATATAATATGCATAATATCGGTGTAATTTTTCAACAATTTTAAGATGAACTCCACTGCTTCTTGTGCATTTTATATTCTAATTAGAATATGAAATTCTACTTGAGTATTTTCTCTAAGAAGACTGGTATTCCATCATCATATATCCTCTATATCCGATTTTGATTGGTGAAGGATTAAGTGTCGAATATTTGTTCTCACATACCAACCATTGTGTTAAAACTGTAAATATGTATTTTCTAGATTAAAGAACTGCCATAATTGGTTTTTCTCTCAATTCATATGACGGTGGTTGGGTTTGTGATAAAGTTATGTTATTGGAATAACTAATACAAGTTGCATGTATTTTTTAGATTGAAAAACTACACTAATTTTTTTAAGGAAACCATAATTAGTTTCTGCCGACATGATACTGCTTCTTGTGCATTTTATATTCTAATTAGAATATGAAATTCTACTTGAGTATTTTCTCTAAGAAGACTGGTATTCCATCATCATATATCCTCTATATCCTGTTTTGATTGGTGAAGGATTAAGTGTCCAATATTCGCTCTCACATTCCAACCATTGTGTTAAAACTGCAAATATGTATTTTCTGGATTAAAGAATTAACATAATTGGTTTTTCTCTCAATTCATATGACGGTGGTTGGGTTTGTGATAAAGTTATGTTATTGGAATAACTTGTAATACAAGTTGCATGTATTTTTTAGATTGAAAAACTACACTAATTTTTTTAAGGAAACCATAATTAGTTTCTGCCGACATGAGAGAAATTTGGAAGAAGTATATTAGAAAAGCATATATAAATGCATTCTTTTAATATTCATAAATAAATGAATAAGGCAAAATATGGACTTGCTATTACAAGTCCGATGGAAATTCTGCAAACTGTTAATTACATGAAGGGTTATTTAGTAATTAATTACTTCATAATTCATAAAGTCAGGTTACAATTGTGAAATTAATCATATAATACCTGTCGTCTTTGATTTTAAAACGGCTTTGGCCAGTGACTATTCAGGAATCTAAATGTTATGTTTTGTCCGTCTATTTGCCAATTGAATATTTGTGTAAACTATAAAGTCTCTACATGGCTGGAATAAATTCATGAATTTGTGGCTTGACAACATATAAAATATGTTATATATGACGGGAAATTCCTGGCACATTTTAGTCCAAAAGGTTTATCCATATTAAAAGATTAATGACAGATATATGCTACATGATTTTATTGGAATATTTCCTTTCATTAATCCATAAATCAATTAAGAGTTTTGGACGTTCCAAAATGAACCGATGCCTATTGAATTTTGGAAGAAAAAGTCAGTAAAGTAGTGTAATTTTCATCATTTTGGTACAAAAGTTGTGAATTTATTCATGTTGTAACTGCCGTCCATTTAGTTAGAATATGATGAAAAGTAATTATTGCAATTATTGTCACATTGCATGGCTGTCAGTAAAGTAAAGGCATGTGACTCTTTAATTTTAAATGCAAAAGAAAATGAAAACGATGGAGAAATGCATGTGACTTTTCATTGTTATGGAAATTTGGTAAGTTACTGAAAATTATGTGCAATGAATTCATTTGTATAAAATACAAAAGTGGATATTATGTGACATTATAATATCATTTGTATAAATGTGAATTTCAAATAATAAATTCATTTGGTGAATTCATATAAGAGTTGGGATTTCAGATAGACTTTTGGTTAGTATATGCAAATCTGGTATATGCATATACAGTAAGTTACAAATACGGTAAGCAACAAATACGATAAGATGTATATACAGTAGGTCACATATTCAGTAAGTTGCATATACGGTATGCGTCAATCCGGTAAGTGACATATACAGTATGAAGTTGTAAATCCTATTTATGTCCATGAATTTTGGTTTGAAAATTATACAAACCTTGATTAATGGTGATAATTTCAATTAATTCTATGAAATTAAATGATATGACTTATGCAAAATTATAGTTGCATAAGAATATGACAAAATGTGGTTTTGTCATAATTATTTTAAAGTAGAAATTACTTGCCCAATTATTGAGATATGAAAATATTTTATAGAGCACAAATGATATCTATAGTTGACGGTAGTACCGGAAATCCTTAAAAATAATGATTGTAAAATGACATTAATTTGTAGATGATAAAAATTATGTTATGCAAAAATTGTGAAAAATATTATGAAATATTCCAGGAGTAATTTTAAGAGGTGTGTCATCTTGTAAGGTTGTTTTGTTTTCAACTGATGGTTGATTAATTCATTCAAATGTGAATAAGGTGAATTATACATTATTATTTGATGTGAATAATATTATTTGTGAAATGTCACTAATGTGAAAGTTGTAGATGGTTGACGATGCTTAGTCTTCTTCATTGTTGAATTTGACTTCAATCGTGGAACAAATTATGTTGATTTATGCTTGGATTGGTCTAGTGACGACCTTAAAGATGACCTTGATTTAATTTGAATGATCAAATTAATATGGTTGATTGAAGTACAATTTCGAACGGAAAATGATTTTTCATTCATGTGAAGCAACGATCACTATTTTGAAAGTATTTAGACTTTCACCAAACATCCGATACGGATATTATCTAAGTGATAAATGGATTGAGCTATGAAAGAGTTGATAAACTCTAAGTTCAAGAATAATCCAAAAATGTGGGGGTTATCATAAATACTTGAGAACTTATGTGAAAAATTCAAGTCGTGTGGGTATAACGCTACTACTTGGATATATAACCCTAATTTAGGAATTGTGGGGATAATTTAGTTATACTTTCCTGTACATCTCAAGAGAAATGGAAGAGACATCATATGAGTTATAGAAAATGTCATTTCCTTCCTACCAACACTTAAAAATTTGGGGGTGTTTGGCAAATGTTGAGGTTCCTAAGTTTAAACAAATAAAGATTGATCCCAAAATGATTGATTGCATATTTATTGGATATGCTAATAATAATAGTGCATATTGTTTCCTCATATACAAATCGGATGTACACGAGGGTACCATAATTGAGTCAAGAAATGTGATATTCTTTGAGCATATGTTTCCTTGAAAAGATAAGGAAAATGTAAGTTGAATAACAGAACACATGAAACTACAAATGGGTTTTCAAATGATGAGGAACCAAGGCGTAGTAAAAGGGCTAGAACGACCACTTCGTTTGGTCCGAATTTTCTAACATATATGGCAGAAAATGACCCAAAGACTTCTGAAGAAGCAATGTCTATTCCGAAAGTACTGCATTGGAAGGAAGCTATCAATAGTGAGATATATTCCATATTGCAAATTCATACATGGGAATCGATAGATATACCTCCCAGAAATAAGCCTTTAGGGTGTAAATGGATTAAAATCGGATGGATCCATTGATAAATATAAGGCTAAATTAGTTGCCAAAGGATATAGGCAAGAAGAAGGATTTGACTTCTTTACCTACTCACCCGTGACTAGAATCACTTCAATAAGGTTACTAATTACAATTGCGGTAATATATAACCTTGAGATTTACCAAATAGATGTGAAAACGAAATTCCTAAACGGTGAGTTAGAAGAAGAGATATACCTGGATCAACCTGAAGGTCTACAAGTGATAACGTTGTAAACTTATTGAATCCTTATATGGATTGAAACAAGCTCCTAAGCAATGACACCAAAAGTCTGACAAAATGATGTTGTCAAACGAGTTCAAAATAAATGAATGTGACAAGTGTGTATACGTGAAAAATACGCCAGATGCCTATGTGATTGTGTGTCTATATGTTGACAATATGTTGATGATGGGCATGTGTGTCTATATGTAGACAATATGTTGGTGATGAGCAATAGTCACAAAGTGGTGCTAAACGCCAGGAAAATGCTTACAAAGCATTACGACATGAAAGACATGGGTGTGACAGATGTAATACTAGAGATAAAAATCTCTAGAACATCGGAATGAATTGTACTTTCCCAGTCTCATTATGTTGAGAAAATATTTAAAAATTTTGAAGTATTAGAGGAAAGTTCAGTAAAAACCCTATTGATACAAGTTTACACTTGGTCAAAATAAGGGTGAAAGCGTGTCACAACTGAGATATTCACGAGTAATTGGCATTCTAATGTATATTGCGACTACACTCGACTGGATAATGCTTTTGCTATGAATAAACTTAGTAAATTCACGAGTAATTCAGGCCATGATTATTGGGTAGTATTGACAGGGGTCCTTAAGTATTTGAAATATACCATGACCTATGAATTACATTTCACAAGATATCCTGTGGTATTGGAAGGATATTGTGATGTGGTGGTATACACTAAGTTTATGGATGAAAAGGGATGAAAGCCCTAAAGTGGATGAAGTGGGATGAAAGCCGATCATGATGGTTATTTGGATATACAAGAGCAATTTGAATATTAGAGAATATTCATAAAGTTCAAATGCATTACAATATTTTAATAATAATATTGAATACCCATGTATGAAATCCACTAGTAAATATGATATACTAGTATAACGATTTGATAGAAGTCCTACAACATTATTTGGAATTGATAAAGTTTTAGATAAAGTTAATGAGAAGCATGTAGCTTCATCAGAGGATTTCTTAGTTGGTGATAATGTGTATCTATCAAATGAATCAATCATTGGCTAGCTAAATTTGAAAAGATACTAAGTCATATATAATGATAAGTCTAAACATGTATGTCGTAGACATAATACCACAAGCAGTTGATCTCATTGGCGTAAACTTGTGGATCCATTTATATATATTTACCAAGAGATCTAGTATACTGCATATCGAAGGGAATGCGATTAAGCCTATTGAGTAAGAGTTCTTATGATTGTAACCCTATCATGTTGACTGAAGATCCTAAGGGACAACCAAGTTATGATGATTCCATGAAGCACTTAGGAAACTAATTTTCTAACTCATTCCTATGATACCAAAGTATTTTTTGTAGAGTGGTTGGAGGTTAAGATAAACTTTTAATGATTCATAGATCTTGATTAAGTCAAGCGGAGTAGGGCAAAATACCTTTAATAGGAGATCACCTATGTAAGTGTGAAGTGGGGCTACTTCAATGAGAATTATTCAAGGATTGAATTCTTTAAACACTTATAAAAACAAGATGGGTTCAGGGCCAAAATGATCGAAGTCATGAGAATCATGCACGGTTTATAGGAGACATTGTGTGAGTACTGTTGTCTTGATTTACATCAACGGCTAATGGTTCAAGAACATCGCGTTCACTAATTTGCTAATAAATCCGACAGTACGTCACTAATGAAGGTTCAAAGCCGAAAGCTACCTTACCTAAAATAGTATTTTTCGCTCTCTCTCTCTCTCTAATACTATCTGCATAGACATTTGTAAAAATTTTCATTCATGTGGAGGATTGTTGGAATTTTGTATTAAAAATTGGTTATTATCAATTTTACATGATTATTTAAGTGGAATTCTTAATTTGGTGAATGAGAAATTAAGTCAAATGTAAGTCGCTTAATACTTGAAATTATTGGAAAATTATATAGAATATTGTGGAATATTCTAGAAATATATGAACGTGTCTTTTCATATGAATGATCATGACTCTTGGTATGAGTATGATTAATTTTCAATAATTGTGTCTCTTAATGTATAAAAATAAATTTCAAGAGATGTGTCTTTTAATATGGTTGTGTGCTTTGACATACCTTTCCAACTACTATATATATATAGATCCCATGTGTTTGGATTTTAACAAAAAAAAAAAAAAAAAAAAACTCAATTCATAATTCCATATCATGTTACACTTTGATTTTGTATAAAACATTTGCATCAAAGTCATGGTTATGGTAGAGAGTGAACTCCGTATGAGTTTGTTGGTCTAAGCCATTTGGAGTGCTCCTATGACTCGACGTGGTCATTATATCTTGGGAGATGATTGTCGAAAAACTGTTAGTATCGATACGAGGCAAATTCATCTTAAAGACAAAGTGTCTAACACTTGCCTCAGACGATCTCATCACTCGCATATCACTTTGATTCTTTCTAATTTCTTTCTTCGTATTAGATTTCAGAAAATTAATAACATTCTTTTGATTTCATGTAGGCTTGAAATAAATAATGAAAATGATTGAATCTGTCTATTCATCTTCCCAAATCCATTTCGATAAGATGAAATTATATTTCGATTTCGTGAACATAATGACATATTTTGTGAATATAATATGCACAATATTGGTGTAATTTTTTAACAGATTTGTGCACGAATATCGAAAATGATCATTGATCAACAAAATTGTTATTATGAAGAATATCGTTATTTGACCGATAAAAATTGAGACAAATCCAAGTTCTATAATTTTCAATCAAAAACAACGAGCGTAATGACATCTTCAATAGTTAAACATATTTGCTAAAAGTTCAAGGGTCATGATCAGCAAAATTAAAGAAAACTCAATTTCTGAAGAAAAAAAATTTAATTAAATAAACATGAATAATGTTGAAGCCTTGAGCCATCGATTGTTGTATTGAGGTCTCCTTACCCGTGGCGAGGTCTTTTAAATGTATCACTCAAAAGTTGAAGTAATGCACAGGTTAAGAGGACATAAAAGATATAAGCATGTTTGAAAGAAGATGGTCCGACTGACTGAGTTTAGAGGATTCTCAAGCTTGATTTTAGGTGATATAGGAGGTGAATTGCATTGGCCTCATGATTTATGATTTTTTTTGACCAAATTAGTAACAATACCTACATCATTGTAATAAGAGTTGGAGGTTCTGCGTTCTACTCGATGCTAAAGTGTTCCCGTAGAGTAGATGAATAATGTAGGAACATGCATGAAGCGGGATTAGGGCTGGAGGGACTAGGCTCCACTTGGATTTTATGGTTTGATTACGAATTATATACAATAGATTGCTTAAGTGCCATGAGCTAAAATTTTTGGATTAAGCGATGACAATACCCTGTATAAAAATGGTGATACAAATCACATAACTTAGATGGAGATGTAGATAAAAAATATCATCGTGCTAAAAAAAATCCATAAATCTTTAGCATTTCATAAGTATTGGTATGGGTAGCTCTTGTTACAAGTCCAAATTTGAGGTTTTTTTCCCCCCTTTTTCCCCCCTCTCCCCCTAATGTACCAAAAATAAAAGAGCTTAATCTGAAAAATGAAATAGAAAAGGATGAATACAATTAAAATATACAACTTCTTGGCACACCTTAGACATTTATGGTATATATATTTTTATATATGAGATGAAGAATTTATTAATTAAAAAAACAATAATCAAAATAATACAGGTCAAGGAGACTAGGCAAAAACTTCGAGAAACGGTACAAAACGATTACAAACTCAAATGACCTAACAATAATATGATTAAACAACGATAAAATTAAAAAAGACTTCTTGCTATCATATTGTGTTGTGGCTTTCGTCTATTAGTAGCATGTGTGAAGTCGTTATTATCATGTTGGATGTAACTCGTTTTCTCAATGAAATCTTCTTCAAAATTTTCTCTTATAGGAAGACTAACGCTAAGATCTTATGAGTAAATGGTCCGTATTAGCTAAAAAACCTGGTTATCCTATGAAGTGAAACTAATGGCCTCTCAATTCTTTCAGATGGTTCAATTGGAGATGGGTCTTCGAATTGAGTAGAACCCGATTGAGCTTCATTTGGTTCTTGAGGGTCAATTCCAATTCTGATTCCAAACCAATGTATTCAATTTATATTTATGTAAAGTCAAGTCAAGTAGGTTGGATCGAAATAATACTGGAAAATATTAGGAAAAAAAATTAATATTTTTTATAATTGTTTAATCTCCAAAGTTGTTAAAATCGTAGTTTTGGATCGGATAGTATCGAGGATAATAAAATTCTACTAAATAGTGATTTAAACTATTTTTTTAAAATAAAAATAAAAATGGATTTTAAGGAACTAAAAACAAGCAAAATCGAAGGGATTCTGGAATACAAGTTGTCCAGAATTGCTCAATTCGAATAGTGAAAAGAGAGTAAAAATGTTGATGCCCAGGATCGAACTGGGGACCTTCAGTGTGTAAGACTGACGTGATAACCACTACACCACACCAACAACCTGTCTGATTGTTATTCATTTTTATATAAGTTCAATAAACATTTTCTATTATGATCTCAAATTTCTATATTATAATTAAATTGTTAGTTGAGCTAGTAAATATATATTATTGTTGATTATTAAATTATAAAAATATACCAGTTAATTAATTTATTTATGGAGATGAGTCAGATTACTTATTTCTCACACTTAACATATACAATTTATTATGGTCATATATATATGACCACAAAAAACTAAGATAGAGTTCACTTTCAAATACCAAATACCAAGAATCAAGTTTCATGTAAGGAATTTAAATACACTGAAAAGTGAAAATTAACTTCTATTATTCTAGTGCATTTTATTTCTCTCGAAATATATGATTTATCGAGACACAAATTATTCAGTAATTCGTGTATGATGTAAACCTATTGCAGAGAGGATCCGTATCTCGAAGTCGGATCGAGATTCTATTAGTATAAAATTTAGAAAAAGATACACATTAGAGACTTCTTTTGAACACGTTCTATTACGATCTCAAATTTCTATTATAATTAAATTGTTAGTTGAACTAGTAAATATATATTATTGTTGATTATTAAATTACACAAATGGGCCAGTTAATTTATTTATGTATGGAGATGAGTCAGATTACTTATTTCTAATATATATATATAATCACAAAAACCTAAGATAAAGTTCACTTTCAAATACCAAATGCCATGAATCAAGTTTCATGTAAGGAATTTAAATACACTGAAAATTAACTTCTATTATTCTAGTGCATTTTATTTCTCTCGATATATATGATTGATCGAGACATAATTTCTTCAGTAATTCGTGTGTGATGTAAACCCATTGTAGAGAGGATCTGTATCTTGAAGTTAGATCGAGATTCTATTAGTATAAAATTTAGAGAAAAATACACATTCGAGACTTTTCTACAAAAAGGAGACATTTTTCTATTTTTAAAGATGAGATATAATTGACTTTCTGATTGTTTGATTACCTGCAAGTAAATGGGATCGTGAAAAAATAATATAGTAGTGTGTAGAGTGTCGAACCCACGAGAACTATGTGTTTGATCGAGTTAAAGCTAGCAATTCCCTTAATGGAATAGCAAAATTGAGTTATAACTAACACTATTAAATCTATTAACTAACTCGAAAGCAATGTAAAAATTTATCAAATTTGTGAGACGTATTGCTAAGATGTAGAATCCCTCTTACTACTCAATTTTTAGTTCAACAATTTAAATTGACAATTTGAAATCATGCTTGTTGGTCAATGTTCCTTTTTTAATTAAAAACCTCTATCAATAGTTATCAAATATATTCCTCTCATGCGACCTTCCTATTGTTCGATGAAAAATACGAACATGATAAATGCATTAAATGAGTTTGAACATCTTTAACAATCATGTGAAGCATAAAGGTATATCTCTATCCTCTATTGAACCTGACAATGTTTATTACTATGTGCTAATGATCTTGTTATCTCTTTCGATGACAATAAAATTCATAAACAATTCAATTATTTTTCCAAATAATTGAAAAGAAAATTAAACCATAATAAACATACGAACAATGGAACAAATTAACATCAATTTAATTATTTAAACCAAAAACTTCATAACAAGGGTTCATCACATCTTGACAATATAAAAATCTAGCCAAGTATATTGTCAAAATTAAACACAGAAAGGATACAAGATATCACCAAAAATTGATAAAATGTGACTAATTCCCGCTCAATTGTTGATAAATTATCAAATAAAGATTGAGAATTAATTCCAATTTCCAAAACTGTCGAATTTGTTTCTTCCAAAGACCCCAAACAGTTGCCCAATTCTCTCTCTCCCTCTCCCTCTCCCTCTCCCTCTCTCTATATATATACAGTAGGCAGCTCATTTTCTCTTCTTCTTCACTTGTCTGCTCTCCTCCTCTTCACTTCTGCGTGGGAGATATATATCTATATATAATGTGGCAGCCCCCTCTTCTTTGAAGGCGTGTCCTCTGTATATATATTCATGTTGGAAATCCTTTTGAATTTGGATCAAAACAAGGTCCATAAATTAGGACCATTGAATCCTTTATTTTCTTCAAGTCCTCACTTATTTTAAAATCATACAATTCAATCATTGTGCCAATTACTTATGCAACCATTGTCTTTCTTTGATTCAATTCAGGTCCTTCACTTTCCAAAATATGAAATTTGATCTCCAAACTTTGCATCCAATAGCCAATTTAGTCCTTATGCTATGGAGTTTTTCATTTCTTTGCCGGTTTTTGCTTTCTTCCTTCGATTCCCTTTTTATT
>NC_036244.1:15168473-15175969 GCF_002742605.1 Olea europaea var. sylvestris | reverse complement strand
CTAACAATTCCCTTAATCGAATAGCAAAATTGAGTTGTAACTAACATTATTAATTCTATTAACTAACTCGAAAGCAATTTAAAAATTTATCAAATTTGTGAGACGTATTGCTAAGATGTAAAATCCCCCTTACTACTCAATTTTTAGTTTAACAATTTAAATTGACAATTTGAAATCATGCTTGTTGATCGATGTTCCTATTCTAATTGAAAACATTTCTTGATAGTTATCAAATATATTCCTCTCATGCGACCTTCCTATCTCTTGATAAAAGATGCGAATATGATAAATGCATTAAACGAGCTAGATCATTTTTAACAATCATGTGAAGTAAAGAGATATATCTCTATCCTCTATTAACCTTACAATGTTTATTACTATGTGCTAACGATCTTATTATCTTTCTTGATGACAATAAAATTCACAAACAATTCAATTATTGGCCAAACAATTGAAAAGAAAATTAAACCATAATAAACATACGAACAATTAAATAAATTAACGTCAATTTAATTATTCAAATCAAAAACTTCATAACAATGGTTCATCACATCCTAACAATATAAAAATGTATCCAAGCATATTGTCAAAATCAAACGCAGAAAGGATACAAGATATCACCAAAAATCGACGAAACGTGACTAATTCCCACTTAATTGTTGATAAATTATCGAACAAAGATTGGGAATTAATTCCAATTTCCAAAACTGCAGCCCACTCTTGTGTATGTCCTCTCTTCTGCTAGTATGTGTAACTGTCACCAACTTATATTTATCTCCAGAGCTTGCCCAATTTCCCGTTAACTTCCAAAAATCTGCCTTTTTTCTTTTAATTTCTAGCAACTGTCGAATTTGTTTCTTCCAAAGACCCCAAACAGCTGCCCAATTTTTGTGTTTTTGTGTGCTTATATATATATATTTCCACCAGACAGCTCATGTTCTATATATCTATATAGAAAACGAGATATATATCTAGATATATAGAAAATGAGATATATATCTATACATAATGTGGCAGCCCCATCTTCTTTGAAGGTGTGTCCTTTATATATATATTCATGCTGGAAACCTTTTGAATTTAGATCGAAACAAAGTCCACAAATGAGGACCGTTGAATACTTTATTTCCTTCAAGTCCTCACTTATTTTAAAATCATACAATTCAATCCTTAAGCCAATTACTTATGCAACCATTGTCTTTCTTTGATTCAATTCATGTATCTCACTTTCCAAAATATGATATTTGATCTCCAAACTTTGCATCAAATAACCAATTTAGTCCTCATGCTTTGGAGTTTTTCATTTCTTTGCCGATTTTTGCTCCCTTCCTTCGATTCCCTTTTTATTCATAGAATTTACATATTAAATATAAAAAATAATAATTTAGGATATATTTTGTCAAAAGAAAAAAAAGGAGCATGAAACTACTTACTTCCCTCCAAATTAAGTATTTAAATCAGGAAGAAGGATTGGCCCTTGAGTGTAAAGAATTAATCTCTTCTCTACCTAAAAAAAAAAGGATGGATTTCATTTTATCTATATTGGGATTCTACTTATCATACGCAACGGAAAATAAAACAAATTTCAATTCCCACCAAGAATCTGCTTTGTGTTTATATAAAAACTGTGATAGAGATTGAACCTTTTATAAGATCTGCTAACTCCTTTGATATTCTTTTGTTCCAATGATCTTGATTTGCCACTATAGTTATCTAATTACCCAATCTCCAATAGTAATCCATATAGAGAAACAGATTGTGACAATTAGGGTTTTTCTTGTACTAGCAAGAATAATGTATTTTCTCTACAGATCCAAAACCTTAGCTACCTATTTGTACAAAGCCAAACGGGCTTAGCCCATCTCCTAACCCAGTCCAAGATTTAATTAACCCATTTAATTAAATCCAGTCCATCAATTAATTAATCCAGTAAATTAATTCGGGCCAACAAATAAGTAATCCAATTAATTTATTTATCCAACACTTGTTAAATTAATTAATTGGTAAAACACAATCTTCCAGTTCTCCTTTTATGTGTGATCCATCCGGTTCCCAATCACCATGTCTAATTTTCTAGAAATGTAAATTATTATTTGATATAATCAAAATCAATAAAATAAAACACCATTTTAATTTATCACCTACTCACGTTCGTCATCTTAGATTAATATCTAGCAGTGTGTCAGAACAACATATGTGACAAAAAATGTCACGTGGTATGACAAAATCAAACTCGTTTGTTTACCGTGAAATATAATCTCTTCGTCAATATGATCCGATCAATTACGAGATATGAAAGTGCGACAATCCTGATTATTGTTCATATCTTTCATTGCATTATTAAGTCAATATAAGTCGAAAACTCATTTTCAATTTATGAGTACACCTTGGCCAATGATTTCGTTATCGATTTAATTGAATGAAATGTGGATCATTATCCCTTGCTATCTAAGAGTGACAAATTCTCTATTGGTCATTCACAACCTTCATATGATTCTTGACATGTCCGAACAATGCGTAATAGCGGTTTTTGGCAGAGCAATATCCAACACCGCCAAAGTATGACTGTCCTCATATAAGGCATCGTGACGACCTCAAGTCAAATGACCAATTTCACTATTAAACGTTAGAGATTAACCACTGACATTCAGATAGTTATCCATGTGGAATCTTTCAACGGGTCTCCAATGTTTTGTTATATAACAAAACATCTACGTGTTCATTTAAGTGTCACCACACTTTAGTTTGTGAGATCAGATACTTACTTCACAAGTAATAACGATATCCGTATCTCGTTAATACTTACGATCATGAATGGTTTAATATTCAATCATATATAATTTGTATCTTACAATCACAACTCCTTAGGATTAACAAATTATTAATATTTGAATCTACAGACTCTATTATATAATTTAATTGAATATTAATTAAATAATAGATCGGTCATAAATTGCATCAACTATATATTAAAAGTGTTTATGTCCAAAGTCGATTGGACCTAAAGTATAACACTTACAATCTATAGGGCTGGATATGGTCCGGTTTGGTTCGGTTCTAACGAGAACCGAACTCGAAATTTTCGGGTATTTAGTAAGTGGAACCGTCGGGTCCAAATTTAATTACGGAACCGTTCGGGTTCGGTTCCATTAGGTTCTGTATTATAATTAAATTTTTTAATATATACAAATTTACGTTAATTTAATTAATGATATATTCAATATTAGCTCTTACAAAATATCGTAGTTCAATCTTATGTGTTTCAAGTTTTTCTTTGTTGAATTCTTCTAAATTTGATTATTAAAATCACAGAAAGACAAAGATAGCGAGCTCAAAATAATTAAAAGAGATGTTGTATAGCTTTAATTCAATTTTCTGCAGTAGAAACGACACTACAGTAGAATAACATATTTGGATAAAATTGAGGTCAATTTGATTAAGTTGATTTTGAACTGAAAATTAGAAATAGGAAAATCATATTTTGTGGTTTGAACTAAATTAACTAGTTAACAAATTTATTTAGAAAAAATAAAATAATTTTACTTATTTAAAATAAATTAATTAAAAAAATTACGAAAATTCGGTTCTTATTCGATTCTTCGGGTCTCAGCCTAAAATCGAGAATCGAACTATACCCGTCGATTTTTGATTCAAATACCCGTTCGGGTATTTAACTTGAGAAGAACCGTCGGGTTCGGTTTGGTTCGGTTTCGGTTCGATCGGTTCGGTTCGAGAGTTTTGTCCAGCCCTAACAATCTATATAAATTTGAAGGCTTCTGATATAGTGCTATACAGCTTCAAGGAGACTTTACATGTCAAAAACACTTCCACGGTCAAGATTCTGATATTTTTCTCGTTACATCGCCCAAATCAGTCACTACATGGTTGAAGGCAATCATGTTCACTTTAGTGAACCGAAAGAGATATCCAGTCAGTAAAAATCACCCTATACTCGAAAACAATCCTCACGATCTTGTTCCATTTTTGGAATTAGAATACTCTTGTAATCAAATCCAAGATCACGTGGCTTTCTCTTCGTCTCGTAGGCTTTTGGCACTCATTTACCCTATTTTTCTCTGCCAAAATTAGTGCATGATTCTGCATGCAAGCTTGTTTATCTTTGTAGGAACCCTAAAGACACTTTTGTGTCCCTTTGGCACTTCACTGACAAGTTAAAGCCCGAGGAGACGAGAAGCAATTCACTTGGAGAGGCTTTTGAAAAGTTTTGTAGAGGAATGAGCGGAAATGGACCCTTTTGGGATCATGTGTTATTCATAAATTTTATAAGACTCAAGTCCTATAATCTAATAATTTTTTTGCCTATCATTTAATTTAATACCCGTTCGGGTATTTAACTTGAGAAGAACCGTCGGGTTCGGTTTGGTTCGGTTTCGGTTCGATCGGTTCGGTTCGAGAGTTTTGTCCAGCCCTAACAATCTATATAAATTTGAAGGCTTCTGATATAGTGCTATACAGCTTCAAGGAGACTTTACATGTCAAAAACACTTCCACGGTCAAGATTCTGATATTTTTCTCGTTACATCGCCCAAATCAGTCACTACATGGTTGAAGGCAATCATGTTCACTTTAGTGAACCGAAAGAGATATCCAGTCAGTAAAAATCACCCTATACTCGAAAACAATCCTCACGATCTTGTTCCATTTTTGGAATTAGAATACTCTTGTAATCAAATCCAAGATCACGTGGCTTTCTCTTCGTCTCGTAGGCTTTTGGCACTCATTTACCCTATTTTTCTCTGCCAAAATTAGTGCATGATTCTGCATGCAAGCTTGTTTATCTTTGTAGGAACCCTAAAGACACTTTTGTGTCCCTTTGGCACTTCACTGACAAGTTAAAGCCCGAGGAGACGAGAAGCAATTCACTTGGAGAGGCTTTTGAAAAGTTTTGTAGAGGATGAGCGGAAATGGACCCTTTTGGGATCATGTGTTATTCATAAATTTTATAAGACTCAAGTCCTATAATCTAATAATTTTTTTGCCTATCATTTAATTTAAGAAAATACTAAATAGTGACTTATGTATTAAAAAAAATAAAAATGACATTGCTATATGTACATCATGTCTCATATATTGAGTTACATAATGTCATATGATACTCTATTATTGAACAATTTAGAATACAATCAAATTTTTTATCCAATCATTTCACTACACATCATCTTCTGATGCACTTTCTAGACTTCATTTTCTTGACAAATAGCATAATCCTAAAAAATATATAAGTACCTATAAATACTGAAATTTATAGAACAATGTAATTTGTTTATCTTATAAATAGCCGAACAGTGAAAATACTATAAAATTGGAGCTAAAAATATTGGGTGAATGTGTGAGACAAAAAAATTAACAACTTGTTCTGTCTTATGTGCAAGAAAAGTCAACTTATTGCCTTGATTTTCTTCCACGTCTTTATAACAACAATTAAACAACCAATAATTGTTAATTTTAAAATCAAATTACTACCATGGTAGAATTTAAGTCAACTAAAGAACAACTTAAGACAAGATCAACCTTATTTCGAATGAAATATTTACTAAACAACAAGCTTAGGATATAGGCAGAAGATCACGAAAATGATAGTTTTTTGGCAACAAAGTTCTCTTTCATTATTATTTTCACAATACTAATCCGACTCCACTGAACTTTTGTTCAGTAATTTGATCAATTGTCTTCACCATGCTTATGGGTAGAAGATTCTTCCAATCTCCAACCTCACCTCGGCGAAAGAATGCTTTATTTTCCACACCATTTGCTAACTTGCCAGTCCTGTTGATTTCTAGCTTGCTTAAATTATCAAAGCCACACAGTTTCAAGATTTCTTCCACCATTCCCGTTTCTTCTTCAACTGCTAAAAATGGGCATCCCAAGAACTGGGCGAGACGTCTGAGATGAACACCAGGCTCTTCTTTCATATCCTCGTACCTCAAGAACAGTATCCTCTCAGAATTTTCCTTGAATTCTTTCCAATAATCTAACACATGATCCCAAAAGGGTCCACATGGGCTCACTCCTCTACAAAACAGGTCAAAAGCGTCTTCGAGCGAATTCGTGCCAGTCTTATCGGGCTTTAAATTGTTTGAGAAGTGCCAAAGGGACACAAAAGTGTCCTTGGGGTTCCTACAAAGATAAATAATCTTGCATGCAGAATCGTGCACTGTTTTTGGCAGGGAATGATAGGGTACATGAGCGGCAAAAAGCCTAAAAGATGACTGATCTTGGATTTGATTATCATAAAGATTTGCTTCCAAGAATGGCACGAGATCATGAGGATTCTTGTTGAGTAATGGGTGATTTTTCTCAACAGGATATCGGGTTCGGTTCACTAAGGTGAAAATGATTGCCTTCAACCATGTAGTTCCTGATTTAGGGGAGGTAATAAGGAGAACATCAGAATTCTGTGCCTGGAATTGTTTTTGACATTTAATGGCACCTTGAAGATGTTTAGCACCATACCAGAAGCCTTGGAATTTATATAGATAAGAGTACATCCATCCTTTTTCTTTTGGCAGAGAGGACATTAACTCCTCAGATTCCATCTCTTCTTCTTGGAAATAATTTGGTGGCAATAGACAAGTTTTAGCTGCCGTCTTTTTAGCTCTGACCTCTTCTTGTGAATACTACTCCATTTACATAACGCGCAATATTATGTGAGAATTCAGGAAATTTCGTAAAGTCAACTCTCTGTCATACTTGTGATTGGTGATATAAAGTCAACTCTCACTTATTCTTACCTGTAATTTGCTCAATTGTAGCTAAATGTTGGAGAAATGTTAAACAATTAGTATACAACGCAATTGCGTTTGAAAAGAAGACTAACCTGATAAAATTTTCCTTAGCAATTGAGTTTGAAAGGAAATATGATAAACAATTATTTCATATAAGCTTGAGAACTAAAATAATTTAAATAAGTACTTATTTCTAAAAAGTAGATATCCACTCACTCAATACAAATTAGGGCAACTTACAAAAATACCCTTAAAATTTGAAGTGTTTTGAAAAATCATATGAAAATTTTTTTTGAAGTAAAAAATACTGTGTAAAATAAAAAAGTGACACAATGTCACTTTTTTTTTTAAAAATTGTCACTTTTTTTTTTAAAAAAGTCATGTAAACTCAAAAAAAGTGACAAAATTTAAAAAAAGTGACACAAACACTCAAAAAATTATACAAACTCAAAAGAAAGTAACACAAACATTCAAAAAGTGATACAAATTCAAAAAAAGTGACCAAAAAAAAACCTCCATTTGTGCAACACCAATAATCATATTCTTAACATAATCAACATGTCTTGGACAATCCACATGATGATTATGTTGGGAAAATATAATATTTTATGTCACTTTTTTATCTTCTTAAAAAGTGACAAATATTTAAAAAAGTGACATAAACTTAAAAGGTGACAAAAACTAAAAAAAGAGAGAAAAAATCTAAAAAAGTGACACAATGTCACTTTTAAAGTTTAGTATCACTTTTTTTTA
>NC_036244.1:15131123-15167872 GCF_002742605.1 Olea europaea var. sylvestris | reverse complement strand
CTCCCCCCCCCCCCTCTCTTTCTCATCCATCCGTGAATGTAATAGTCTTTTCAGAAAGTTTTGTACCCATCTTCAAATTTTGATAGCGTGCACTTACAAAAGTGACATCAACTTTTAAAAAGTCACATACACTTAAAAAAAAAGGTGACATAGAAAAAGACCTAAACTTTAAAAAAAATGATAGAAATAAAAAAAAAAACTGACATAAACTCAAAAATGTTAATTGACGAGGGGGAGTTCATGAGCTCTGCCTTTCATATATTGTAAGTATTTATATTAACTCATTTGAATAAAATGATTTAACAAAAAGGAATATCGATGTCAACTAAGACATAAATTTACGTTTTTTTCTGCAGAGATTACCGAACTTTGAATGTTTCAGAAAATAAGAAAGAAAAATTGCAGAAAAAGAGCAGATAAGGAGATGAAATGGAAAATCAAAGCACTGAAATAAAAATCCTAAGGTGAGATAAGTAATTTGGTAATTCTGTTTCTTATGTTATCTTCCTTTTGGGACAATAGTTCTGCCAACTGAATCAAACTGGGAAAACACTCAATGTGCAGCCACTCCAAAGACCATAACCAATAAAATAGAAGCAAAATACCTTTCAAATTCTCATCTTTTCAATATCAGAATTCAGTTTAAAATACAAAAAGAAAAAATGCACATATAGAACTAACTTGCAACTAGGGCACAAGAAGCATTCTAAGAAACTCCACAAACTGAAGCATGACACTAGCATTTTGTTCATCTCATCAATTAGATATGGAATTTCGGCACAAGGGGTGTATAAATGGATTGCAGTCAAATTGGCAGCAAAATTGATCCATGAAATCCAGCAATGACAACATAACAAGATTTTAAATAAGGATGAAAAAATGGAATTAATATAGCAGCATGACATGAAACTCCAAAACCATAAAAATTACTGCCAAAGCTATATATATACACATCAAGGTTCGGATATACTATGGAAACTCATACGACACACAACACACATACAAAGAGCGAAAAAACCCTAAACAAAATCGGAATGAAGTTGGCTTTTTCTTCGCCCATAATTTGAGTCTCTAATGGTGCTGGTGCTTTCTTCACCCATGCTTCGAGTCCGTAATGGTGGAGGTGCTGTTAATCGGTGGTAATTTTTTATGGAACGACCTCCTTCAGGGGTTAGTGTTTTGTTATTTCAGCATGACTTCTTTTCATCAAATTTGGGCGTTTTTAGCGTATTAATTACGGTTAATTTAAAGGATTAATGAGAAAAATATTAATTAAGCGTATTATTCAATTTTATTACTTTTTGGCCGTACTTGACCTAATTTTCCCTACAAATTATAGGCTAGGATGATCCATAGACTTTTCCAATCTCTTCTTCACCACATGGATGTAAAATAATAAGTTTAATCACTATCATACTAATTAGCTTTGAATATAAATAATCAAATACTAAAACTTAATTTATCAATATTGTTTTAATTTCTTCAATCTCCTATAATCACTTGAAGCTAATTCCACTCTCTAATCTCTTTATTAATAGCTAATTCATCAAAATAACCTTCACCCCAAGCTTAAAAATAATTTTCCCATCTTCCATCTAGTGGAAACTTGAAATCACACATGCACCAATTTATTTTACTTCTTGTTTTATAAAATCATTCTTTCAAGTGAGTATTTCATCAACACTATCATTTTTCTAAACTATATTTACTCAAGAACCCAATTAAAAATTCTAGGGTTTGCCCAAATATGGTATTTCTTACCTTAATGTAAATGGAAAGTAACTAATTAAGGAACCTCGACTAACAATGGCACTCATTTCTTTGAATTTGAAATTTACCCTAACAAATCAAAACCCTAAAATTTAAGCATAACTATAATATATCTCTTGATGAAAATAGATAAATTGAATTCAATATTGAAGAAATGAACAATTTTGGTGCCACGATTGAGAGAGTAAAACTTATATCGTTTTATCTGTCTCGGTATCTAATAAAGTAATCAAGAGTGGATTTTGGATCTAATTTCTTTTCAAGAGGACTATAAATCCTAATTTCAACAGGACATCCCTAGACTCTGAAATAAGCCAAACTTGGCTTACGTCTTCCATAATGCAAAATGTGTATTTGCAATGGCTTTACTTGAAACTCTATTCAAAATGTACATAGTAGTTTTCAAAACTTCATCTCATAAATATTCCGATAAATTTGTTCTACTTATCATGCTCCTAGCCATATCCTTTAGAGTTTGATTAAATCTTTCAGAAGCGCCATGCTGCTCGGGTGTTCCTTGCATGGCGCATTGAGACACTATGCCACACCTTTGCAAAAACTTTGCAAGATCACTCGTGTTTTGACTAGACTCGTCGTACTTCTCATAGTACTCATCATCACCATATCTTATAATTTTGATACTTTTCCCACATTATTTCTCTACGTCCATTTTGAAAATCTTGAATTTCTCAAGTGCATGAAATTTATTATTAATTAGGTAAACATATCCATATCGCGAGAAATTATCAATGAAAGTTATTAAGTATTTGTTCCCACATATGGTGGAAGGTAAATATCCACTAATATCGCTATGTATCAAGCCCAAATTACCATCGTTCCTAGTGGAACATTTCCTTGTGCATTTAGTCAGCTTTCCTCTTATACAATCCACACAACTATCAAAATTGGAGAAGTCTAGAGAGGGAAGTATCTCAACTTTTACCAATATTTCCATCCTATTCCTTGAAGTGTGACCCAACGACTTATGCCACAATATAGAAGATGATTCATGGATTAGAGACCTTTTCTTTGACACATTAGTAATACAAGAGACTTCACCAAAAGGAGCCAAAGATAATTTGTATAAACCATCACATAAAAAGGCCATTTCCAATCAAACGAGAATCATAAAAAAATTCATCCATTCCATTACCAAAATTAAAGAAAAAAACCCAAAAGCATCAAGTTTCAAAATAGAAATTAAATTTCGTCTCGTTGTTGGTACAAAAACTGTATTTTCTAAAATAAGGGAGAAACCAGATTTCGAAGACAACTTCACTACTCCTATGAACTCAACCTTCACTTGAACTCCATTTCCAACACACAAGCTCACTTCATTTTCACTTGGCCTCCGTTTTCTTTTGAACCTCTACAAAGAATTCGTAATATGAATACTAACTCCGCAAGCCTATCCATCAAGAATTCAAAAGCACATCTTCAAAGGAAAAGTCAAAACAAACTAAGGCCAATGAGATACTCGGGGAATTTTTCTTCTTCTCTAGCCAAGTCTTCAATTTAATATAATCTTTCTGCCAATGATCGTTCTTTTTGCAGAACTTGCATTGATAATTTTCTTTATAGTTTCTTTGGGACCACAAAAAATCTGACCTGCAATATTTTTATTCTGCTGATTGCGGTGTGAACTATTACCCTTATGAAACTTAGACTTCTAGTTATGAGAAGACCCCTTGTTCTGTGGTGACTGAAAGCTAATTACACAGTTTTAACAATCTTACATTGCATCCTATACTTCTCTTGTGAACATACTGCAATAAGGTAATTCAAATTCGATTTATCCTATTGAGCAGTATAAACAACCTCAAACTAATTAAACTGGCTAGGAATGGTTATGCATTGGGAATCTTAAGAGCTTTTAACTTAGAGGATACATTTATCATTTTCATAATGTGTTCTCTAACTCCACTTGTACTGTCATATCTCATATTCATTAGTTTGTCCATCAAATTTCCAGTTTCAACTTTATCTGACTCAAGAAATCTCTCTCCTATGGCATCCACAAAATTTTTGGCATTTTCATTGCCTAGAATACACATCCATAATGGAATCGGATATAGAATGCTTAATAATTTTCAAACAAAGTCTGTTAGCCATTTCCCACTTTTCATACTCAGACACATATTTAGGAATATTCTTATCTGTGGGTTTCGAAAGCTGCTTTTTCATTGCAAAATTCAAACCCAAAAGATTAAATGCTAGTCTTGTTTCCATCTCTCATATTATTTCCGATCAAAGTTTCAATAGCAGACAATTGACTTGAAAGAGATGAGGCATTTAAAACTGTGGAAACATAAAATAACATATTTAAATTATCTAAACATAATGCATGCAGTCAACGGTTGATAACATATCCGTATAATTAACATGGGCTATTAATTAAATAGTCCATAATTAAAGTTAAAAACATATGAACTGTATTACAGTAAGAGCTTAGATGCAACATTATAAAGTCATATTTGGGCTGATAGTACAAAATGCTGTAAAGTACTATTAAAACATATCATGAAGCTAATTAACAAGATGACATTGGTTTTCAAAACACCAATACCTTGAGTCAGAAGAAGATTTCTAGACGAAGGCAATTCACCTATGTCACTTTACAAATCATCACATAAAATAACACATTCGGGCAAGATATTGTGTGCAATGATTTAAAAAAAAAATGCGATGCTACTGTTTTTTTCAGAATGAAAAAGGAATAAATAACAATAAGTTTGCCACTTTGGCAACGACCACCCACTTTTATTTCAAACTATTTTTCTTAATGGAAAAACAATGAAAGTCTTAAAGTCCATGGAAAAAAATTCCATCTCAAAATAATAATTATGAGACAAAATCATAATAACCAACTTGATACAATCAAAGTCAAAATTCCGATATGATCGAGAGACAAATTCAATAACAAAATTTCTAGCACATATCACATCAAATATGTTTAAATTTAAATAATAACTTGAAAGAATGCACATAATATGTTCAAAATTAATGTTCATCTAAAATATACAGAGATGCATTGAACATATAAGACAATGAATATACACTAGAAAAGTTGAACATCATTAAATTGGAATTATTATCTACACTTTGTGGATAGCCCGTGTTAATAATTTAGTTTCTTGATCAATCAGTCATCCTTAAATAGTTCCAAAAAACTATTAGCTTTACTTGCGGAAATTGTCTTGTCCAAATTTTAATATGTGACAAAACTAACTAATGTACGTGGCCCTAACTTTTGTAAAATTCAATTAGAGACAAAGCTAATATGCACGATAAAATAATCTGATTCATGAAGAGCGTGAAGTGAAAATGGAAAAGATTATATTGCAATTTCATAAATAGTTGCTTCAACATAAATAGTTGCTTCAACACATTTGAAAAGCCAGGATCACACGATATAAGTGTCAATGAACAAAAATAACTAGACCAAGCAAAATAAACTGCATAAAATTAAAGTTGAACACCAAAGAATTATTTCGACCGTAGACCCGGAGATTCGGTGGCCGCTTTTAACATCTACATCCTCCATTGAGCATCCAATTAAATGATTATGCTCGGTTGCACTAAGAACAGTCCAAAATGACAACAAAGATTACAAAAGTTCAGAGATGAAGAATAAAAACTTATCTCTCAAAATTACAGTGATAACTCTAAAGATCCACTAAGGAATCTACCAAAACCCTTCGAACAAAGTTAGGAACCAACAATACCTAGAATCACACAGATTCTCAAATATTCTCATAGAATATTACACATACGATGGATTATTGAATCACTCTCAACTTAAAATCTCTAATTTTAAGTAGAAAAACATGAATGAAGAATCATCTCAATTTTTCTCAAACCCTAGAGCTAGTGAATGAATCATTCAAATGACAGAATCTAAGAGACAAAGCCCTAAAAAGTGAATCGTTACCAGTGATAAGTGTGTTTTTACACACTTATTTAGCTCACAAACATGACTTAAATATGGACAAAGTAGTTGAATTGTGACTTAATCTCGTTAAATTCATGCAATGTAGGTGTTTCTATAGAAAAAATGAAATTCAGAAGAAAAGAGCCGAAAAAGGACCAAAACGAAACAAAGTGATAGTTTGGGGACCAAAGATGCAAATATTGGAAAGTTGAGCTAAAGTGCAGAACGAGAATGAAAATATGCCAAGTATGAGCTTGAGGACGATACAAGAGGATCGGAGGAAGAAAGAAATAATATTAGACTGAATTGAAGAAAAGTGAAATATGAAGGACTAAATTGCAATTAATCAAAAGATGAGCCGAGCAAGTGATCAAGGAATTGATTGACCCAAACGTTAATTAGGAGTCAATATTTTATGATGGAATAGAGGAAAGAAAGAAAAGAGAAAACGAAGTTCAGGGACCAAAACAGAAAAGTTGAAAGTTATAACCTTGCGGCCGCACAGAACTGTGTCATGCGGCCGCACAGAAGGTTGCAGGGATTCCAAGGGCCATTTCACTTGAACCATGCAGTCGCATGGTTTAACACCATGCGGCCGCATGGCTATAAAAAATAAAAAAAATTCTTAACTTGCGTTTTTTATTGAAACTCTTTCGGGATTCCGTAAGGACATGATATAAAAGTCAAAATACATCAGAAATAGGAGAGAACGTTCAAGAAGAAGAAAATTACAACTTTTGGAGGCAAGAAATGCGATCTTGAAGCCGATTCCACAAGAATTCAAGCGGATTTTCAAGACTTTATTCAAGATTTCAAGAAATTTTCATACGGGTGCTATTCTTTCAATTTATTAATTTCGGTTTTTATTATATAATTATGAATATTCTTAGCTCGGTTTTCAATTCACTAGGTGATCGATGAACCATTTTTTGTTATTTTAATTCCATATTTCATGATTTTAATATAAAAACTCGTTTGGGCAATTTGATTTGTTTATATGCATTGATTTTCTTTCGCAATTAGTGGCCAATGATTGTGTGAGTGTTTATGACTTATTTCTTACATTCGAGAGAAGTGGAATAGGTTCGATAAGGTGTAAATCAACATAGGGTCCGATAGGGGATAGAGATATATCCCTATGCTTTATGCAATTCTCTAATTGTTCACAAAACCACATGCATTCTTGTATATTTGCATCATCCATAGAGATATAGGCTGGTGCTGTGCAAGAATAGGTCTAATATATATCGAGAGAATATGTTGGATAGATTTAGGAACGTTGAATTGGCAAACTTCCATCAGGTCATTGATTTTATGACATTAGGGTTTTTTATAGTTTCAATTGGGGATTCGTGATCCTAGTGACTTTATTTTGATTCATTTCCATAAATTAGCTTTTGAATTTGCATAATTTCATTTACTTGAGTGTTTGAGTTGTTTAATTAGAGAAATTTTGAGATTAGGGTTCCTAATTGAGAAATTAGGGTTTTTAATTGAAATTAGGGCATTTTACATTTGGACCATATTTTCACTCAGTTAGACTCGGTTAAGGCTAGATTATATAGAATTGAACTATTCAATCTCTGTGGGACGATATTCGTACTTTTAAAAAATCCACTTTATTACTTGTCACGATCCGTACACTTGCGGTAGTTTTAAATCGAAAGAATTATTTCATGAACAAGTTTTTGGCGCCGTTGCCGGGGATTGAGTATTCATTTAATTTTATTCAATGTAGCACTAATTCGAACTTTTTATTGTTAATTTTATTTTAGTTCATTTTATTTTATTGCTTATTTAGTTTTATTACTTAAGTGCTTATTTTAGTTATTTAAGTGTTTAAATTGGATTCTCTTGCAGAAGTGCATGCCAAGATCTGTTGAAGGAGATCTACTCTCAGCCGATCCAGAGATCGAACGAAGTTTAAGAAGAAGGCAGAGAGAAAATAGAGCAGCGAGAAATCAGATGGAAAATGTACAACACAATCATGTTGTACAAGCCAATGAAAGAGGGGAAGAAGATGAAGGAAACATGCTCGTTGGAGAGTTCATGACCCCTTAAATCATTCAAAGCCAGTCCAGCATTGTATATACACTGGTCGGGCAGCCAAGTTTCCAGTTGAAGACAAATGTGATACAACTATTCCAGAACGGACATCAGTTTTATGAAAGAATTGAAGAGAATCCGCACACGCATATCTCACGTTTCTTAGAGATGTGCCAGCACTTCAAATATCAAGGAGTCTTTGACGACGCCATAAGATTAAGACTGTTTCCACATATTTTGCGGGACAAAGTGATTGAATGACTTGATTCTCAGCAGATAGTCAGCATTACTACCTGGAATGACTTAGCTCAAAAGTTCTGTACTAAGTTCTTCCCACCGGCCAAGATAGCAAAGCTAAAGCACGACATATCTATCTTCAAGCAAGGTGAATCTAAGAATTTCGATGAGGCTTGGAACAGATTCAAAAATCTACTAAGGAAGTGTCCACACCACGGGATTAGCAAGGGACTTCAGGTCCAATATTTCTATGCGGGGCTACTTCCAGCTTTCAAGAGCATGGTCGACTCTTCGGCTAATGGGTCATTGTCCACGAAAACAATTGACGAAGCATTGAAGTTATATGAGACAATGGCTACGACCTCAGCAATGTGGACCATGGAACGAGCAGTACCAAAGAAGACACCAGGAGTTTATGAAGTGGATGTATATTCAGCGTTATCCGCTAAAATTGATTCCTTATTTCACAAGGTGGAAAACATGACTCAGTCAGCTAACGCAGCTCAGACAAAGAAGGCAACTTGTGAGGAATGTGGAGCTGAGCATGTGATAGCGAAATGTCCAATTTTGGCACAAGAAAAAGAGCAAGCAGATTTTGCTCAATGGGGACAACGCCAGCAGAATAACACATACAGAGAGACCTACAACCCAAGCTGGAAAAAGCACCCAACTTTTCTTGGAGCAACCAAAATCAGAATAGGCCACAGGAGCAATATCAACAATAAGAGAAGAAGCCTCAATTGGAAGAAATGTTTGGCAAATTCATGGAACAGACCAACCAATATATGGAGGCGAACAACCAATTCATGAAGAAGACAGAAGCCACTCTTCAGGACTAGAATGCAGCCATCAAGAATTTGAAAACTCAAATGGGATAGATGGCAATTACATTAACAGGTAGAGCACCAAGTAGCTTGCCAAGTAACACAGAAGTCAATCCAAAAGAGCATGCACAGGCTATAACAACGAGAAATGGAGTGCAATTACCTGAGAGACAAGTGAATGACCCCGAGGCAAACAGAGAAGAGATGTCTCCTGAAGTAGAAGAGACTTTAGAGCAAGAAGAGCAGACAAAAGAGCCAACACCGAGTGCAAATAAAGAAAACTCAAGGGATAAAGAGACTGCAATTGTGAACCCATATGAGCCACCCATACCGTTTCCACAGAGGCTGAAGAAGCAAAAGATGGAGCAGCAATACAAGAAGTTTCTCGAAGTCTTTAAGAAGCTCCATATCAACATCCCATTCGCTGAAGCACTGGTTCAGATGCCTAGCTATGCAAAATTCCTGAAGGACATCCTATCAAACAAAAGGAAGCTAGGAGATCACGAGACAGTTATGCTAACAGAGGAGTGCAGTGCCAGGATTCGGAGAAAGCTCCCGCCAGAATTGAAAGATCCAGGGAGTTTCACTGTCCCTTGTACCATTGGTGAAGTTTATTTTGATAAAGCTTTATGTGATCTTGGTGCAAGTATTAACTTAATGTCATTGTCAGTTTTCAGGAAATTGGGATTGGGAGAAGCTAAAGCTACCACGGTGACCTTACAGCTGGCTGACAGATCATTGACACATCCACGAAGAATAATTGAAGACGTATTAGTTAAAGTGGAGAAGTTTATATTCCCAGCAGATTTTCTTATTCTAGATATGGAAGGAGATAAAGATGTTCCTTTAATACTGGGCAGACCATTCTTGGCCACAGGCAGAGCTTTGATCGATGTTCAGAATGGGCAGTTGATACTGAGATTGGGAGGAGAACATGTTTCATTCAATGTCTTCAAGGCTATGAAACTACCAATAGAGACTGACAGCTGTTTCAGGGTTGACATGATCGATAAAATGATTGAAAAGCCGTTTACACTGCAAAATCCATCAGATGCATTGGAGGCCTACATTGCACATTCTCAATCCACAAAATCTGATTCTGTGGACATAGAAATGTGTGCAAGATTTTTGGAGTCCAACCCACCTTACACACGGAAACGATACTTTGAGGAGCTTGGGATAGGGCCTGATAAATCATAGCCATCTATTATGAAGCCACCAAAGTTGGAACTTAAGCAGCTGCCCCCACACCTAAGATATGCATATTTGGGGGAGTCTAATACACTTCCAGTGATAATTTCAAACATGGTTAGTGAAGTGGAGGAGGAAAAACTACTTAGGGTGCTTAGAGATAACAAGCAAGCAATTGGGTGGACCATAGCAGATATCAAAGGGATCAGCCCTTTCTTATATATGCATAAAATTCTCATGGAGGAGAATTTTCGACCAACAGTTGAAAGTCAAAGGAGGCTAAACCCAAACATGAAGGAGGTGGTAAGAGCTGAGGTGATCAAACTTCTGGATGCTGGAATAATCTACCCGATGTCAGATAGTAAATGGACTAGTCCAGTGCAAGTTGTGCCCAAGAAAGGAGGAATTACAGTGGTTCAAAATGAAAAGAATGAGTTGATCCAGACAAGGACGGTAACAGGGTGGAGAGTTTGCATTGATTACCACAAACTAAATACCGCTACAAGGAAAGATCACTTCCCTCTTCCGTTTATAGATCACATGTTGGAGAGATTGGCAGGCCATTCCAACTACTGTATTCTGGATGGGTATTTGGGTTATAATCAGATACCAGTGGCACTGGATGATCAGGAGAAGACCACCTTCACATGCCTTTATGGTACCTTTGCATACCAAAGAATGCCATTTGGACTTTATAATGCTCTTGCCACATTTCAGCGATGCATGATAGCAATTTTCTCAGATATGGTGGAGAAATTCATTGAAATCTTTATGGATGACTTCTCGGTCTTTGGGACCTCATTTGATGAGTGTTTGGAACACTTAAACTTGGTTTTGCAAAGATGCAGAGAAACGAACTTAGTATTGAATTGGGAGAAATGTCATTTCATGGTTCAAGAGGGAATAGTCTTTGGACATAGAGTATTGGCAAAGGGGATAGAGATGGATAAGGCAAAAATTCAGGTTATTGAGAAACTACCACCACCTACATTAGTATATGGAGTTCGAAGTTTCCTTGGGCATGTAAGGTTTTACAGGAGGTTTATAAAGGACTTCTCCAAAATTACCAAGCCTCTATGCAACTTGCTAATGAAAGAGGTATCTTTTGAGTTTAATGAGGAATGTTTGATAGCGTTCAATACTTTGAAGCAAAAACTAACAACAGCGCCTGTGATTGTGTCACCTGATTAGGATTTGCCCTTTGAGCTAATGTGCGATGCGAGTGATCATGCAGTTGGTGCGGTATTGGGACAAAGAAAGAATAAAATCTTTCATGTGATATACTATGCAAGTAGAACTTTGAACGACGGCCAAATCAACTATGCGACAATCGAGAAGGAATTGTTAGCTGTGGTTTATGCATTCGACAAGTTTAGATCGTATCTTGTTGGGCCTAAGGTCATCATCTACATAGATCATACCGCTATGAAGTACCTTATGACAAAGAAAAGTCGAGATTGATCCGCTGGATATTGTTGTTGCAAGAGTTCGATATTGAGATCAAGGATAAGAAGGGCAGTGAAAATGTGGTAGCTGATCACCTATCAAGATTGGAACGGGATGAACCTGAGATATCAGTTGACATCAATGAAATCTTTCCAGATGAGCAAATTTTTGGAGTAGAAAAAGTCCCATGGTACGTCGATATTTTTAACTACCTTGCTAAGTCCATTCCTCCACCCGAGTATTCTAGCCATCAAAGAAAGAAGTTCTCCGCAGAGCTGAAGTATTACTTTTGGGAGGATCCCATTCTCTACAGAAGAGGAGCAGATCAGATAGTCAGAAGATGCATTCCTGAAGATGAAGTACTGGAGATTCTAGAGCATTGTCACTCTTCTGCATATGCTGGGTATTTTGGAGCTTCAAAGACTGCTGCAAAGATCCTACAGTCGGGTTTCTACTGCCTACTTTATTCAGAGACACATTCGAGTATGTGAAGAGATGCGATAGATGCCAACGAATCGAAAATATCTCAAGAAGAAATGAGATGCCACTAAACTACATCTTGGAGGTTGAAATATTTGATGTATGGGGAATAGACTTCATGGGACCTTTTTCCCCATCGTACTCAAATCAATATATCTTGGTGGCCGTTGACTATGTCTCTAAGTGGGTGGAAGCTGTTGCATTACCTACCAACGACACAAAAGTGGTAATAGAGTTCTTGAAGAAGTACATATTTACAAGATATGGTACACCGAGGGCGATAATAAGTGATGGATGCAAACACTTCATAAATCGTCAACTAGAGCAGCCGTTGAAAAAATATGGGGTGAAACATAAAGTAGCAACTCCATATCATCCACAAACCAATGGGTAAGTTGAAGTTTCGAACAGGCAGTTAAAGATAATACTGGAAGTTACAGTGAACTCATCCCGAAAAGATTGGTCTAAGAAGTTGGACGATGCACTGTGGGCTTACAGAACAGCGTTTAAGACACCAATATGAATGTCTCCATACGGCCTAGTTTTTGGGAAAGCGTGTCATCTACCATTGGAGTTGGAGCACTGAGCATATTGGGTTATGAAACAGTTGAATATGGATCTCAAGGCTACTGGTGAAAAACGACTGCTGCAACTTAATGAATTGGATGAATTGAGAATGGAAGCTTACGAGAACTCAAAGTTGATCAAGGAACGCACCAAGAGATGACATGATTTAAACATTCAGAGGCGAGAGTTTGAAGTTGGCCAGAAAGTGTTATTGTACAATTCTAGACTCAAACTCTTCCCAGGAAAGCTAAGAACAAGGTGGTCGGGTCCCTATACCATAACTAAGGTGATGTAATATGGGGCTATTGAAGTGAGTCACGAGACCAAAGGCACATTCATCATTAATGGGCAAAGACTAAAACATTAATGGGGCTGTAACTTCCCTAAGCAGAAGTCCACTATGCAATTCAGCAACCCTACGTGAAGAAGACACAGGAAAGTCGAGCTATCGGCTATAAACTAGCGCTGGGTGGGAGGCAACCCACTGTATCCTTCAATTTATCTTATTGCATTAGTTTAGAAATTTGTTTAAATTTCGTATGTTTTACTAGGTCATCGATCATTCACGCATGATAGTCTAGGCACTACACACTTATAGTTGCATGAGTCGGGGCTAAATAAAGTGTTTTGGGCGTTTGAGTGTGAAGTAATGCATTTCGAGGTTCAAAGTCGTTCGTTTTATTTTATTTTTCGAGATGCTTTTCAAAATTTTTTGTAAAGAATTGGTTTTGGTGCCAAGTTTTCGATAAGCATATTCCCTTTCAAGTTAATTTTTTTTTTATTTTTCGGAATATGGCGAGTCGAGTCAATTTTGAAATTGAAAATCAATTTCGGGGGATTTTTAAATTTCAAGTTGTGTTTGGGGTTATAATTGTAAGTTTGCCTTAGTTATATTAAAAAAAAAAAGTTTGCTTTGTCCATGAGGCCGCATGGACAAGGGGTCCATGCGGTCGCATGGACCCCTACCGAAACAACAAAAGGGGGCCTCAACTACAACATGCGGCTGCATGGTGTATATGTGACGAGTTTTAAACCCGTCACTTGCAAAACCCACCCCATATCTTCCCCCACTTCACATTTCACACGAACACTCCCATTTTCCCCCCAATCCACCTTCACACGAGCACAATCAATCAAACAAGCATCCACTCTTCATCTAACCACCACATTATTCTCTTCATTGGCATTATCTCAAACAATATGCATGCCCAAATTCCTTTTAGCGGGCCCTAAATCTTTCATTTCAAACTCAGATTTCAACATTTTCTTGATATTATCAATTTCAATTTTATTTGAACTAGCAAGCAACATATCATCTACATAAAGCACCAAATATACAGCATTTTTACCTCCATTTCCTTTACAATTTAGAAAGGTATCATATTGACTTCTTTTGAAGCCTAATTTCAAAACAAAAGCGCCTAATTTGCCTAATTTCAAAACAAAAGCATCAAACCTTTTGTACCATTATCTAGGGGCTTGCTTTAGGCCATACAAATAGTTTTTTAATAAACACACAATTTTATCAGGATTACCCTTTTTAAAGCCAAAATGCTTTTTCATGTAGATTACTCCATCAATTTCACCATACAAAAATGCAGTTTTAACATCTAAACAATCGAGCTCCCATTTAAATTGAGCAACAATGGCCTGTAAACATCTAATGGAGGTATATTTCACAATAGGGGAAAAAATTTCATTACAATCAATCCCTTCTTTCTGAGTGAAGCCTTTTGCAACAAGCTTAGCCTTATATCTTATATTATTACTATTACCTTCTCCCTATTTTATTTTATAGATCTACTTAAAATATATAAGTTTCTGCCCTTTAGGTTTCTCTACAAGTTCTCAAGTTTTTTTTTCTAAGAAGTGAGGCCATTTCTTCTTGCATGGCAACTTTCCAATTTTCCCTATCTTTACAATTTATGGCATTATCAAAGGAGTCAGGTTCACTTTCAGAAATTTCTTGATAAGTAAATAAGGAAACAAAGTTATCACTGTCAAATCTAGAAGGTGGACTGATTTGTCTTCTCTCCCTATCTCTTGTGAGTTGGTACTCATCAAGGGGAAGAATTGCATGATCAGAAAGTTCAACATGATCATATTCCTGTTCAGTTTCAGTTTCAGTTTCATGCAAAATAATAATTTCTTTATGTTGAAAATTCCCAGCAGTAAGCTCAGAACTATTCTTGTTATTACTAGAGGACTCCACCTCAATTTGATCATCATTTTTAGTTAAAACATTCTCTTTTCCTTCAAGGCTAGGCATTAAGGATTAATTGAAAATAAGATCTTTCCTAATTATGACCCTGTATCCCCTTTCAGAGTTAACCCACAGTCTGTACCCTTTAACATGTTCATCATATCCTAAGAAAACACATTTAAGAGATCTGGGTTCTAACTTTCCAATATTTTAATGAGCATAAGCAGCATAACCAAAGACTTTCAAATAAGAATAATTCACAGAATTATTAGACCACACAATTTTAGGAATAGCAAAATTCAAAGCACTTTTAGGACTCATGTTAATCAAATAACCTGCAGTCTTAACTGCCTCACCTCAAAACATTTTAGGTAAACCAGAATTCAACAGCATACGTCTTACCATATTTAACAAGGTCTTGTTCATTCTTTCAGCTATTCCATGCTGTAGTGGTGTGTGTGTATCTGTAACTGTTCTATGTCTCAAAATGCCATGCTCTTTACAGAAATTATTAAATTCTTGATTGTAAAATTCCAGGCCATATAAGTTCTTAGCACTTTTATTTTAAGATCAATTTGATTTTCAGCTTGAATTTTCCAATCCTTAAAAATAGAGAATATCTCATCTTTAGACTTCAACAAAAATATCCAAAATTTTCTTGAAAAATCATCAATTATCAACAGAAAGTATCTAAAATCAGATAGGATAGACATAGTAGCAGGGCCCACAAATCAGCATGCAAATATTCAAGTTTTTGTTTAGATTTGTGGATTCTAGTTGGAAAATGAAGTTTAACTTGTTTTTCTATAATACATTGTTCACAAGAACCAAAATCATTAAGATTTATTTTTCCAAACACTCCTTTAGATTGCAAGGAATTTAAACTCTTTTTACCAATGTGACAAGTATTTCATACCATAACTTTGCCAAAGCAAAATTTTCAGATACAGCATAAGCAGTTAGACCCAACAAAGGTTTAGCATTCAAGGAATACAACCCATGTTCTCTTTGGGCCAGAAATAATCACTTTATCTCCCCTAAGAATTTAATATGTCCTTTCCCCATATTTATGTTAAATTCCATATCATCTAACATGTCTAAGGACATTAAGTTCCTTTTCAAATCTGGGACATATCTAGTTTCATTTAGAAACAAAATATTTCCATTATCCGATAATAGTTTAACAGTCCCTATGCCACTGACTTTGCAGCAAAGTTATTGCCTATTATAACCTGCCTGATTTTTTCAAAATCAATAAAATAGTTTTATTTGGACACATATGAAAAGAACACCTTGAGTCAAGTATCCATTCATCACTTAACTTCTTTTCATCACTAACTAAAACTAGACCATTTTCACTCTTGGTTTTATCATAGTAGGTCTGAACATTACTCTAAGTTTTACCCTTAGACAGCAAGTTTACCCCTGTGTGACTGTTACTTGACTCAGCCTTAATCTCTTGTGCCTTATTTCTTAAGGCATTTATTATAATGTTACTGCTGAGGTCATCTCTCCCATATTTTAGGACAACCTTAATGTCCTTATATCTGTCACTTATGGAATTTAACAAGACTACAGTCAACTGATCTTTTGAAAGCTTTTCATCACAGTTGGCCAAGTCTTGGGTAAGTTAAGTAAATCTGTTCAAATTCTCATTCAGGTCAACAGAAGGGTTCATTTTAAAAGAGAAGAATTGTTTTAAAAGAAAACATTTATTTGGAGTAGTCTTAGTCCCATATTTGGCCTAAAGATCTACAATAGTTTAAGTTTCTCCAATTTCTCTAGTCACATTTTCAATTAAGTATAAAAATATGGTACTCCTAGCAACTTCTTCAAGTTCAACTTTTGCAACAGGGGGAAAATCAGTAGGCCAAGTATCATCCAGAGTTTTCACACATCTCATTCACAATAAAATGACACATTTTTTTAGCTCCACATATTGAAATCAATTTTACCATCAAATTAACCCACTTCAAATTTAGCAGTAGCCATATTAGCAAGCAAATGATGTACAAATACCAACACAGTATAGGTACAAAACAAGTATTCAAGTTGGTGACACAAATAAAATCATAGTAATACACACGGTAATACAAGATTTACTTAGTTCAAGCAATTTATGAAGTGTACGAGCAAAATTACTTAAAGAAAACAATACAGATCAATTAACTATGTTTCATTGATTTCTCCAGCAAGATTCTCTAAGTACACACCCGTACTTGATTTATCTTAGATTCCAGAGGCCTTGTAGGAGCCTTGAGATAAAGACTAGTCTCAAGGGGTTTTAATGGTGTACGGTGAATCAAGGAAAAAGTAAAAAAACCCTAACTTTTAAATAGTAAATTTCTCAAAAGTTGAAGATCTCACAAAGCGAGTTTACATAAACTCGAATTTGTAATTTTGCTCAAAAATAATCTGAAGAACTTCAAGATCTGCCTCTTTCCACAAAGATCAGGGTATCTTGTTCCTCAGTCTAGTGCTGATCTGAAAAGCCAGGATCACACGATATAAGTGTCAAGGAACGAAAATAACTCGACCAAGCAAAATAAACTGTAGAAAATTAAAATTGGACACCAAAGAATCATTTCGGCCATAACCCCGAAGGTTCGGTGACCACTTCTAACACCTACATCTACTGTTGAGCATACAATAAAATGATTATGCTCGGTTGCACTAAGAACATCCAAAAATGACAACAAGAATTACAAAAGTTCAGAGAGATGAAGAATAAGAACTTATCTCTCAAAATTACAGTGATGTCTCTCAAGATCCACTAAGGAATCTACCAAAATCCTTCGAACAAAGTCAGAATCACACAGATTATCAAATATTCACACAAAATATTACACAGACGAAGGATTATTGAATCACTCTCAACTTAAAATCTCTAATTTAAAGTAGAAAAACACGAATGAAGAATCATCTCATTTTCTCTCACTTTTCTCTCAAACCCTATAGCCAATGAGTGAATCGTTCGAATTACAGAATCCAAGAGACAAAGCCCTTAGAAAGTGAATCGTCACAAGAAAGCCCAGGATCTTTCTAGATCCATGATCATCCAACATCCAAGAGAGCAACACGTGTCAGCATCCAGAAAAAAATGCACAACTTATAAAAGCGTGTTTCATTTAAACATGGTTTTCTGAAAGAAGAAAAAAAAAAAAGAAAAATCTAGTAGCACCAATTTAAGAGAGAATCATGATTTGACCCCAACAATATTATATGAGGGCAAAAGCTGCACGCCACCTAGTTTTATATATTATTTGACATGGTTGCCTTTATTACTTTCCTCAAAAGGGAAAATTTAGACAATAGTTTACATAATTGCATTAACTTCCGTTTGTATTAGTTTTTGTTGACCCAAAAAATGTTTCCAACAGATGCCGGATCCACCCGCGCACATGTGAGAGAAAGTCCAACACGCTAAGACACGTGGACGGTCTAGAACAGATGATCAAGGGCCTGAGAGTAGCTCAACAGCGCGGGACGAAAACGTTTGGAATCCGACGGGAAGTTCGTAGATCGATTGTACAATAATTACCAATCGATGTTTATAAATGTATATCTAAATATGTATGAACTCGTTTGTGTTGTAAGACAATAATAAAGAGAGAGTTGAGTAAAATATGGTTTCTTGTGTTGATTCTTGCATTAGCCTCATGGGAGTGTATTGATAGTGTCACAAGTTAGATCATGACCTTTGGTTCGGGGTACACGTGGCCTCATCCGGTTAATTTATATGTCAAATTGTAGGCATTAGCTGCACCTAACCTGCTATATATTTATTGATTGGCAGAGCCTCCTCTATTAGTGACAAGACTTAACATTTACACTCATGACAAACGTTCTATCAATCATTCAAGTAAGATCTTTGTGTAGAGGTCTCTTGGGAGAAGTGTATATGGAAGATGCTGCTTTGTGATTCGGAGGCTACTATCTCGGCTACAGAGCTTCAACCAACAGAGCCTCGTCCACCTTCAAAGGACCTTGGCATATGGCTTCGAAAGCTCCTCAAGAGGAAATGATAGATGGGCCTCGGTATATATGGGCCCAGGCTTCTGTGGACCTCGACTATGCAAATCATCTCGGCTTGAGTGCTACGTGGTTCGGCATGAGTTGGCTGTGGGCCCCGATAGGTTACCCAAGTGTGCAAACACGTAACAATAGTCTCCCAAGTCCAAGTATAGTCATTTATGTAATGCGAGGACTTTGATGAAGTAAAGCCAGCCAGTTAAGTTGAAAGAAATTTTTGAAATTTTTGTACCCCAAACAATAGTCCCCCAAGTCCAAGTATAGATATTTATATCATGGTTGGAGTTAGAAATGTGCTGTTGTGGAAGAATGATGAAGCCGAGGTGGTTTGAGAACCGAACCTGCGAGACTTGTCGAGGCTGAATTATGATGAGGAAGTTGAGGTGGTTGGAAAATCGAACCTGCGAGGCTTGATAGCTGAATTGTAATGAGGAAGTCGAGGTGGTTGGGGAACTGAACATTTTTTTTTTTTTTTTTAATAAAGACATCCACACATCCTTAATGACTTTTTAGGGTCCACCAAGGAAGGTCGATGGGGGTTAAGGGTTCCCCAACCATGTTTATTTCATAGAAATCAAAAGTACAGGGAAGGAGGGGGGCATAAACCTGACCTCCAAAAAGCAACAGTGCAACAAATGAAATATTAAAAACGAATAAAGTAAATGAGGAAGTACTACTTCCTTGTACAAGAAAAATGAAATAATGATTGCCTAAACTACAAACCTCTAAAGCTGGGCAATCCATATCTGTCGATTTGTACCAATGCCCTAATCTGTCGAGGCAGGTCAAGTGGTCCATATTCTTGGTAGCGCTGGTGATCCCAACCTTCTGAAGCAAGAGAATCTGCAACCTGGTTACCCTCTCTGAACTTGCGAGACTTGATTGGCTGAATTCTGATGAGGAAGCCGAGGTGGTTGAGAAACCAAACTTGTGAGGCTTGTGGAGGCTAAATTCTGAGGCTCATTGGTAATGATTGTTCTTCGGCAATTGTGCCAATGATTTGATATTTTACGCATATTTTCAAGAAAATGTGGCTGGATCGTTCAACTTCTAAGGCGTCTGCTGTCGTCGAATTAAAGTCGTAATTATGAGTATAGCTGGAGTTTCTAGAAGCAGACGCGTCTGGGGAGGTGCGTGGAAGATACGCTTAAATCGGAAGCGTAGGTTTGAAAAATTGTTTGAATTCTACGCTTCGAATTTGATTTAGAATGAAGGGTCCAGATTCCATGGGTTTGATCAGATGGCTAGAGTTCGTCCTGACCCTTTATAAAAGGTGAGAGACCCCCATTTTTCTAGATTTTCAACCTTTGCAATCTGATTTCTTCTTCAAAAGTTCAAGTTTTTCAGTGTCCAAACAGTCAATCTTCCCATTTTTTAGCGTTACTCCGTTTGCGTAGTCATTTTCCATAGGTATTTTCATAGAAAATTCCTTGTATTGAGTTCATCCTTTTCTGATATCGAGTCTACCTCGGGTAGGGAATTAGTAACTGTTGCGTCATTCGACAAGGGGACGAGTCACAGAGGGAACCCGAGTCGAGCAATATGCTCTGACTGAGGAGCCAGTAGATTACAGTGAGAAGTGGGGGCGTCCAGAGTGACTTCACATATGACCTTGAAGAGTCTGGGGGAGATCAGGGAGAGGTACTGTGTACCTCATTATGTCGAAATGTTGGTGCTCGAGGCTCATGAGCGCGCCTGCTATTCGAGGCCCGGATGCATGGTGGTGAGTGAATACCTATTTAAGGCAGGTATGCGTCTTCCTTTGCACCCCTTCTTTAAGGTGGTGCTGAGGAACTTTATGTTGTCGTCGACCCAGGTTTTGCCAAATGGGTGAAACCAATTGGTTGGCTCGTACTTCCTGTGGAAGGAAGTGTCAGTTAGAGAGGACATGCCTCTCCATGTCTTCATGACCCTGTTCCAACCTAGGGTGATAGGTAAGGAGTCAAGGGGGGTAGTATTACTTAACTGCTTGGGGGGGCTCACGCACCATTTGTGGTGGGGCTGCCTTCTTCTATCAAGGGTTGGAAGGAATCGTGGTTCTGGGTGAGGGACAGGTGGCAGGCAGTAGTGAGGGACACAGCCTTGGCTTGCACAGCACCGACCCAGCACTACGAAACTCGTGAGTCTCCCAACTGAAGTAGTTTACATTCTGTATTCAAAATTCTCTTTTTCTAACTGTTGAGGCTTGCTGTGCAGATAGTAGTACGAGGTTCGAGTTGAGCAAGGAGGAGTTTGAAGTGATAGAGGACATTTACAAGAGACCTCTGAAACTTCGGCACTTCAACCACCTCATCGACCGAAGCCGCTACTTCATTGACTTTGAATTGATGGCCTCCAAAGGTAAGAGGCTTGTATACTTGTGTATTCCTTGCTTTTTGTTCCGATGCTGATGTACTGACATGCTTTGCAGACAAGTTCGAGAAGAGGGAGTACCCAGCCCCAGACATGGCCACATCAAATGTGACTGTGAGCCCCTATAGCCGGGGTCAAGTGGTGCCAAGGAGGTCTGGGGGAGGGTGGAGCGCCTCTCCAAAGATAGCAGTTTCAAGGGTATTAAGGAGGGGACCCCCCAGAGGCCGGAGAAGGCCAAAGAGCCTCGGGAAAAGGAGAAGGTCCTCGAGGAACAAAAGAAGAAGAAGCTGGTGCACGTCACCAGCTCATCTGGGAAGTTCAAGACCTCTGTGTCCCATGAAGGAAAAGAAGCCCCTTAGCTAAAGCTCTTGGAAGCGGCCTTAAAGGCGGTGAAGATTGAAATGGTACGGCGCGTCGAGGCTGAGGAGGCTGATACAAGAAAGGCGACTGAGAAGGCAGAAGATGAAGTTGCCAAGCAGAGGCCCGCAAGAGTGCAAGGGAAATCTCCAAACTTCCTTTTCGAGAGGGAGGAGGTCCGGCCCCGGCGTTGTTTGAGGCTCTGCCAGCCGAGATTCGAAGCGCTACTGAGAGCTTCTACAAATTCTGGATGGACCGGTGGTAGTTGCAATCCTCTTCCTGCGACGCGGTGGACTTGACAAGGGCCCTTGTGAGTCAAAGTGTGAGGACCTTTGGCCTCAGATTAGAATGCAGAGAGGTCCTTATAGATTTTTTGACGAGGACCCAATCCTCGGAGAAGAAGGTAACCTCCCTCGCAGAGGAGCTGAAAAAGGCCAAGGCCGAGGCAGAGGAAGCGAGGGCCTAAAAAATTGAAGATGTGGACAAGCTGGAGTCTACTTTGGCTCATATCAAGGCCTTGAAGAAGGAGCTCTATGAGTCCCAGTGCGAGGTGGCTTCCCTTACCAAGAAAGTGAAGGTCTCCAATGACCACCAAAAGGTGACTGCTGAGGCCTTGGAGAAGACCAATCTGCAGCTAGCTAGGGCCCAAGACGCCTACAAGTTCTTGGAGAACCAAATAAAGTGGCATGTGGATGAATTGTCCAAGGAAAAGGAGGAGGCCAATGTGGCGAGGGAGGAGGCAGTTAAAGACTACATTGCCAACTTCCACAACAATGAGGAGTACAAAGGCTTCAGCATCTATTGGAGAAATTATGCTTATGTCGAAATGATGGAGAGGGTTGAGGAACTATACCCAAATTAAGACCTGTCACAGCTAAGGTCGGAGTTTGTGGATGAAGTGCCTTAGACCCCAGCTGATGAAGCGGTTGGGGATGAAGCAGCTGAGGCAGAAGAATGAAGTTCTGATGCTCAGGCTGCGGAGGCTCCTACTGCCGAGGCACCTCCACCATCATCCAAGGCTTAGGATAGTTTACTTTTCAGTTAATTTCGATGTACTGGCCTGAGGCCCTCCTTTTGTAACTGATTGATTCATTCAATGTTGTTCTTCTTCCAAGTGCATTGGCCTCGTTAATTAATTGAACTTAAGATTGATTGAAGAATTAAATAACCTTGACTTGATATCCCAACTCCAATCACTTAAGCAAGTAAATTGTACTTAAGCCACACGAACCATGACTAATATTGGACTTAAGCAAGTAAATTGTACTCAAGCTTAATAACTGTGACCTGAATAGATCTTAAGACTGGACCGTCTTTCAGCTGAACTGAGAACATTGCTAGGTCTGATTGAGAGGGTAGTTGCGTGAAGCCCATAGTGGTTGAGCCTTGTAAATCAATGGGTAAAGAAGTTCGATCCTCGTTGAAGCTTCTCCCCTGGGCTTTCAGCCTCGCCAAAGGGAAGCAAGTTGCGTGAGCCTTGGAGTTTAAGCGAGGTGGCCCAAAGATGGGATGCAGACCTCTTTTTCGAGGCGACGATGCTTCCCAACATGGTGGATGGTGCACCCATATTGAGACTTCTTCCAGCGGCGTTCAGCCTCGCCAAAGGGAGGCAAGTGACGTGCGCTTCGGAGTTCAAGCGAGGTGGCCCAGAGATGGGATGTTGACCTCTCCTCCGAGGTGACGACGCTTCCCAACATGATGGATGATTCAGCCATGTTGAGACTTTTTCCAGTGGCGTTCAGCCTCGCCAAATGGAGGCAAGTGGCGTGCGCCTCGGAGTTCAGGCGAGGTGGTCAAGAGATGGGACACTGACCTCTCCTTCGAGGTGACGACGCTTCCCAATATGGTAGATGGTTCAGCCATGTTGAGTCTTCTCCCAATGGTGTTCAGTCTCGCCAAAGGAAAGTAAATGGTGTGCCTCTCGGAGTTCAATCGAGGTGGGACGCTGACCTCTCCTCCGAGGTAATGACGTAGTGCGACACTCGAATTCAATCATGGACAATTTTATTGAATCATGAAAATGTTACATGAGCTGGGAAAGATCGTCCAGCGAGGTAGTACATTCATTGATAATAGATTTGGAGGTACTCAATGTTCCATGGACGGGGTTGTGCCTTGTCGTCCATGTCGTCAATCCAGTATGTCCCAGGTCGGATCTTCTCCTTGATTCTATACGGGTCTTCCCAATTCGGGCCTAAAGTACCGGTGCCTGGTTCCTTGGAGGAGAGAAAGACTCTCCTAAGGACCAAGTCGTTGATTCGAAATGACCTCTTCTTCACATTTAAGTTGAAGTACTTCGTCATCTTTCTTTGATATATGGCGAGCTTCAGCTAGGCGTCATCTCTTCTTTCTTCAATGAAGTTGAGGTCGCACCTAAGAAGCTCGTCGTTTGTTATTCCACTGAAGTGTAGACATCGTGGAAATGGAAGTCCGACCTCAATGGGACTCATCGTCTTAGTTCCGTATGCCATGAGGAAAGGTGTTTCCCTGTGGAGGTCCTCGTAGTGGTTCAAATTGCCCAAAGCACTTGTGGCAGCTCATCTACCTTGGTCCCTTTTGACACATCAAGCTTCTTTTTCAGGACGTGTTTGATGTTCTTGTTCAAAGCCTCCACCTGGCCATTTTTCTGTGGGTGGTAAGGTGTGGAGAAGTGCTTCTTGATGCCAAGGTCTTCACACATCTTCTGACCTTCTTGTTGTCGAGTTGTTTACCATTGTCCGAGATGATTGAGTAAGGGATCTCGAACCGGCATATAATGTTTTTCCACAAGAACTTGGAAATGTTTGCTTCTGTGATTTTTGCCAGTAATTCATCCTCAACCCACTTCGTGAAGTAATCAATGGCCACAATTGTAAAACTCGTGCCCCCTCTGCCTTTCGCTAGAGGACCTATGAGGTCCACACCCCACTTCGAGAAAGGCCAGGGGCTGGAGACCGTGGTCAAATCTTGTAATGGTTATCTTTGGATAGGAGAGAATTGTTGGCATTTGTCATATTTTCGTACAAACTGGAGGGCGTCCTTTTTCAAGGTAGGCCAATAGTACCCCTGTCTCAGAATTTTTTTTGCCAAAGATAGACCTCTAGAGTGGTTGCCGCAAACACCCTCGTAGACTTCCCTTAAGATGTAGATAGTCTTTTCTCCTCCTACGTATCAAGGAGCAGAGAGGAGATGCTTCTCTTGTAGAGTACATCATCAATGAAGAGGAAATGAGCTGACCTCCTCCTTAGCTTGTAAGCTTCATGCTTATTAGTGGGAAGTCCTGGTCCTTTAGGTAGGCTACGATGGGCTGCATCCAGGTAGGAGTCCCGGCCACCCACATCACATTGGAGGCCTCGGTTGATGGTATGAGGAGGTACTCTATTGGGACTACTGTGAGAAGTTCGAAGTCCTTGCTACTTGCAAGTTTGGAGAGTGCATCCGCATGTGTATTTTCAATGCGGGGGATTTGGATCAACTCAAACTTTTCAAGGGATGGAATGAGATTCATCACCATTTTTAAGTAAGAGGCCATGTTTTTGTCTCTGGCTAAGAAGTTGCCGTTCACCTGGCAACGACCATCTAAGAGTCACTACTGATAAGTAGCCTCTTCATTCATTTCTCTAGCTAATCTGATGCCCGCAAGAAGTACCTCGTATTCTGCCACATTGTTGGTGGCCTTGAACCCAAACCTCACAGTTGAGTTCAACTTGTGACCTTCCGGGCTGATAAGAACAATTCCGACACCTGAGCCGGTATCCCCAGCTGATCCATCTACGAATAAGTTCCATGTAGGGGGCTCGGCATGTTCCATGATTTCATCCACCTCGGGTAAATTGGCAAATTCTACCACAAAATCAGCCAAGGCTTGGCCCTTGATGGTGGCCCTAACCTTGAACACGAGGTTAAATTCACTTAGCTCCACCGCTCATTTCAATAATCTTCTTGAGGCACGGAGCTTTTGAAGTACCTGCCTCAGGGGAAAGTTTGTTAGCACATGTATGGTGTGGGCTAGGAAATAGGGCCTCAATTTTCTGGAAGCCGTGATCAAGGCCAAAGTGAGCTTCTCCATATCGGGGTAACGGGTTTTCGGCGATAGGAGTGCTTTACTCGTATAGTATATGTGGAGTTGGGTTGTCCCCCTCTTCTCGGATTAGAACCGCACTGATGGTCTCATTGGAGACGGCCAACTACAGTTGAAGAATTTTTTTCGGGCTTCGGTTTGGAGAGGAGGGGGCCTGCCCTAGGTGTCTTTTCAGGCCCTGGAAGGCCTCTTCACATTCCTCGATCCAATGGAACTTCTTCCCAGCTTTCAACACTTTAAACAATAGGAGGCATTTGTCTGTAGGTTTGGAGACGAAGTGACTAAGTGAGTCCACTTGTCCAGTCAAGCTTTGTACCTCCTTTAGCTTTTGGGGGGACCTTATCTTGCATAGGGCCTCAATCTTCTCAGGGTTGGCTTCAATTCCTCGTTGGTTGACCATATATCCTAAGAATTTTTCGGAAGCAACCCTGAAAGCACACTTGAGGGGGTTGAGCATCATCCTATACCTTCTTAAGATTTGGAAGGTGCTGTTGAGGTACGTTATGTGGTCCCTAGCTTCCAAACTTTTCACAAACATGTCTTCTACATAGACCTTCATTGTCTTATCGATAAGGTCCATAAACATTTTGTTGACGAGCTTTTGATATGTGGCCCCGACGTTTTTCAATCCGAAGGGCATCATCTTATAGCAGTAAAGGCCTCTGTCTGTGATAAAAAAAGGTGTGTTCCTCATCGGTCGGGTGCATAGGAATTTGGTTGTAGCCGGAGTATGCATCCATGAAGCTCAACAACTCGTGCCCAGCTGTGGAATCTACCAGTTGGTCAATCCTTGGGAGTGGAAAGCTGTCCTTCGGGTAAGCTTTGTTGAGGTTAGTAAAATCAATGCATACCTTCCATTTTTCGTTGTGTTTCTTCACTAAAACCGGGTTGGAGACCCATCTCGAATAGGTGGCCTCCCTGATAAAGCCATTTCGGATGAGCAACTGGGGATGCTTAAGATTCGTGTTCAATTATGCGAGGGTCAATCTCATCGATGACCAATACTTTCAAAATGGGTGGTGCGTCAATCATTTCCACATCTTTTGGTTCGGAGGGAGCATTACTTGGGACATCAGCCATGACTATATTGGTGATAATCACATGGACGTCTTGGGGCTTTACCTTTCTGATGGAGCTTAGATAATACTCTCTCGAGCCTATTTGGTTGCCTCTCACCGTTGCCACCCTATTTTTCGTTGGAAATTTCATGCATAGGTGGTGGATGGAGGTGACGGCTCCCAATTCTTTTAGGGCTGGCCTACCAAGTACTCCGTGGTAGGTTGATCGACTGTCAACAATGAGGAACTCCATTAAGTTCATTGTAGTTTGGGAAGACTCCTCCATCTCCACTGCAAGGGTGATCTTTCCTCTCGGAGTGATGCTATCTCCCGTAAATCCGTACAAGAGAGTGGAGGTGGGCATCAACTCATGGTCCATTATCATCTTGTCGAAGGTGGATCCGAATAGAATGTTGACAGAGCTACCGTTGTCAACTAACATTCGTTTGAGCCCATTCTGGGCTATGATCGCTCTCACCACAAAAGCATCGCAGTGGAGGTAGTAAACTCCTTCAGTGTCCTCCTGGGTGAAGACAATAGGTAGAACTTGATTCCTTCGAGAGCTGTGGTCCACAATATAGCTGGTCAGTGGGGGGTGCTTAGCCTCACGGGCGTAATTCCTTTAAGCGTTCCGCGTTTCACCGCCCACATATGGGCCTCCAAATATGATATCCACCTCATGGATAGGGGCCTCATCCTGAGTTTGCCGATTTCTTCGATGTCTATGCCCTTCCCTGGGCCTCTCTACATCGTGTTCCCTTCGTCGCGGGAAAACATCCCTTTGACAGGGAGCGGCCTCTTCAGGCCCAGGTCGGTTGTCATACCTAGGTGGGGGCCTGTTCGCTTGGTGCGATTCATTTCTATCCTTGGGGATTCTTGCCGGGTGCGTTGAGTATAGTCTCGACGATTTGTTGTGTCGTGGTCATAAGATCGATGGTATATGCAGTATCCGTAGAGGTTCGGATTTGACCTATTTCTAGATCCTGAATCTCGGCTTCGACCTCTCTCCCTGCAGGATCCTTGCGGAGTTCCCATCTGCTAGGTGTCAGTGATTGGGTTAATTTATTCATATGCCAAGGTAGGAACTGCGTTCAGGGTGGTGGTGGCAAGTGCTTGCCCAGAACTCTCATTACCGGCTTGGTTCATTTGGTAATCCATCAAGTGAGAGGTTGGCCCTCTAGCACGCTGTCTTTATGGAGGTGGGAGGCCTCTACTTGTCCTGTTCCTATGCTCAATCAATTCTTCATTGATGATCTCCCATCTCATCATCTCGAGTAGGGCGTCATAGGTGGTGGGGTCTTGATTTTGCACATCCCTCCAAAACAAGGTGTTCATGTTCAGGCCTCCTCTCAGTGCAGATAATGCCTCACGATTGGTGACTTGCTCACAGTATGTCATCTCATCATTGAAGCGTGATAGGAAGCTCTTCAGGGACTTTCCATGTGCCTGTCTCATGTCTTGGAGACGTTGGATGGGAGGCTGTCTCTCTTTGCTCATAGCAAACCTCTTCAAGAAGGTGGTCTTGAATTCGGGCCAACTTCTTATGCTCCCAGGTGGTAACCTATGTGTTTAAGTGGAAAGCTCTGCATTTCACAGTTGGGGTGGTGCCCCTTAGGCTCATGTGAGTTTTGTAAACATTCATGTGCTTCTCTAGGTCGCCTCTTCCTTCATACTTTGGTATCTTGGGCATAACGTAGTGGTTCAGGACCTTGGCACTCCTTAGTTCCCTTGAGAATGGTAGGTTTTCATCATCATCGTCCAAGTTACAGGACCTCTGCTGCTCATGTGAATCGTTTTCATCGGCCTCATACCTTGGTAATTGGTGAGAGGTGCCTGGACGGTTCCTAGCCTCCTCTTCCTTCCTTTGGTGCCTATTTCTAAACGGTGCAGCATGGGGGGCATTTTCATGCCTTTCTTTCGATTGTTAAGGCATTGGAGGTAGGGGCTGTGGCCTTGTAGAAGGTTCGCGAGGCTGTTGTTGCCTAGGCCTCAGTTCTGCAGGGCTGATTCTATCAAATACACTACCTGACCTCCTATGTCTTCAATCTTGCTCATATGGAGGTGAGAAGTTATCATAGTTTAAAGGGACCTCAGTGGGTCGCCCAAAAGTGTAGTTGGAAGAAACATCAACTTTCACTTCCCTTTCAAATGGGCTTCTACCTCAGCTATAGTCCGACGAGGCAACCCTCTGACTTTGAACCTCATCTTCTTGCTGGTAGTGCCCTTGGGTGGCATATGGAGGAATAGGGAAGCTTCCCTAGCCTTGCATCTGGGCTTCTGGCTAGCAATATCCCTCATGTTGGCTGCCATGGCGGCCATTTCTCACTATAGCCGGGCTGTCCTCGCATTCCATCTGTTCTATGGTGGTGGTAGAGTCAGTGCCGAGCTGCTGGAGGGGACACACCTGCGTTTTCTCTTACCCTCCTGGGGGTGTATTTTCGTTTGAACTCATTTTCTTTGTTTGACCTTCAGATTTTTGCTAAGTTGTGGGACTTTCTCTTGTTCTTTTTCAAGAACAAATCATTTTTCAAGGGGGATGCTCAAATGTTCCTCTTCAATAAGCTTTCACCACAAAGTTGTTCGTGGTTATTGTATTGTTTCCTACAGACGACGCCAATCTGTTGACTCTAAAAAATGTTGCCAACAAATGCCGGACCCACCCACGCACACGTGAGCGAAAGTCCAACACGCTAAGACACGTGAACGGTCTAAAACGAACGGATCAAGGGCCTGAAAGTAGCTCAACGGTGCGGGACAAAAACGTTCGGAATCAAGTGGAAAGTTCGTAGATCGATTGTACAATAATTACCAATCGATGTTTGTAAATGTGTATCTAAATATGTATGAACTCGTTTGTGTTGCAAGACAATAAAAAAGAGATAATTGAGTAAATATGGTTTCTTGTGTTGATTCTTGCATTAGCCTTTGTATGGGGTACATGGGGGAGTATTTATAGTGTCACAAGTTAGATCGTGACCTTTGGTTCGAGGTACACGTGGCCTCATCCGATTAATTTACATGTCAAACTGTAAGCATCAGCCGCAACTAGCTTGCTATACATTTATTGATTGACAGAGCCGCCTCTAATAGTGACAAGACTGAACATTACATTCATGACAAACGTCCTATCAATCATTCAAGTAAGATCTTTGTGCAGAGGATATCTTAGGAGAAGTGTCTATGGAAGCTACTGCTTTGTGATTCGGAGGCTGCTACCTCGGCTACAGAGCTTTGGCCAACAGGGCCTTGTCCACCTTCAAAGGGTCTCGGCATATGAGCTTCGGAAACTCCTCAAGGGGCAATGATAGATGGGCCTCAGTATATATGGGCCCAGGCTTCTGTGGACCTCGATTTGTGGGCCTCGGCTATGCAAATCACCTCGACTTGAGTGCTACATGGTTCGGCATGAATTGGCTGTGGGCCCCGGTGGGTTGCCCAAGTGTGCAAATGGGTAACAATTTTCATTTAATTTTCTTTATGATCAAGATATAGAAATAATATCTTTTAAAATAACATCTTTTAGGGATTTGGATCAAGATGAAATTGTCTGGAAAGAATCAATTAAAAGCTATCTACCAAAAAAAAAAAAAAAAAAAAATTGAAAAGAAAAACCCATTAAAAAAATTCAAAAAACCAAAACCCTAGATCAAGATGAAATTGTCTGGAAAGAATCAATTAAAAGCTATCTACCAAAAAAAAAAAAAAAAAAGAATTGCACATGAATACCCATTATAGAAAATTCAAAAACCTACAGCCTATCACAAAACGGAATACACATGAATTCGAGAGACAAAGCCCCCAGTGAATCGTAACTAGAAAACCAAGGATCTTTCTAAATCCATGATCATCCAACATCCAGGAGAGCAACACGTGTCAGTCATCCAGAGAAAATGCACAACTTATAAAAGCGCGTTTCATGGTTTTCCAAAAAAAAAAAAATAAATAAATAAGGCAGCAAAATCTGGAGCACCAATTTAAGAGAGAACCAGGATTCGACCCCAACAGTATTATATGAGGGCAAAAGCTGCACGTCACCTAGTTTAATATATTATTTGACATGGCTTTATTACTTTCCTCAAAAGGGAAAATTCAGACAATAGTTTACAGAATTGCATTAACTTCCGTTTGTATCAGTTTTCATTGAATTTTCTTTGGGATCAAGATTTAGAAATAATATCTTTTAAAATAACATCTTTCAGGGATTTGGATCGAGATGGAATTGTCTGGAAAGAATCAATTAATGGCTATCTACCAAAAAAATAAAAAGCCAATCAAGAAGCTTGTGCATGAATACCCATTACAGAAAATTCAAAAACCTACAGCCTACTACAAATCGGAATACATAGCATTAGTAGTGAAGGACAATACTTTTCAGGCAGGACAAAATTTTGTATTTGAGTAAAGGGTTCTGATATTAACTTGTAGGTTCTGATATCAATTGTTGTATTTAATAATTATCATACCAAGAAAAAAAACTTACATATTTAAAATTCATTATTCCACGAGATATACTTGCAAAATACATCTTGGATGTGAATAACAACATCTAGATCTTCCTATTTTTGCTCCTCATAAAAGTATTAGTCGTCAATGGGACAAGCGAATAAAAACATATGGAAAGAAGAGGAAACCTAGCCTTTTATATAAAAACTTATTGAACCATCCCATTAACGACTCCGACCCTAATTAGGATTTAAATATTTATGGAATATATATTTAAATTATCACATTATATAGGATATAACCTTATATAATTAAGGTGTAAAACGACCTAAATGATCACTTGACATATCGGGCTTAACAATAGTATCGTTATGAGTTATACATCTAACATGTTTCATAAAATAAAAAATTTGCAATCTAATGAGAAGCAATATTTTGAAATTATCTTAACAAGCCAAACATGAGCTAGACCAATGATTCTGGAAAAAAAAAGAAAGAAAGAAAAAAAAAAAAAACATATATTGCACTAAAACCATTTGTGCCTGGTGCCTTCATCATCCAAAACGCTAGCAAAAATCCCCCCCAACACCCGCTTGCATATCAACATCGCTCAGATCATTAGGAAAAAAATTTGATTTTTGAAATGTCTGATTATGATTATTGACTTTTGCATGTCAATTCACAGTTGGACCGAGATTCTTGATGTAAAAACTAGAGATTAATTGCGAGAAAATTAGGAAGAAAGTCAGGGTTGGTAACGGTTCGATTCGGTCAAAACCATCGCCAAACCACTAATTTTTTGGTTATAACATAACCACACCATGACCATGTAAGTCAGTTTGGTTCATAACTCGATTCGGGTCGTTAATAACCATGAAAATAAATTATTTTTTATAAGTCCAACCGTCAAATTAAAAAAAAGTATGAAAAAAAGTCAATAAAAATAGAAACATAATACAAAGCTAATGTAGCAAACAATATCTCAAATGAAAATGCAAACAATATCTTAATTCTATATCCACATAAAATATGTACCCTCATTTCAATATCGCAATAAAAAAAAAAAAAAAACTATTCATGAAGTACATTCAATTGAGAAAGAATTTCGACAGCCAAGATCTTGCATTACTTGTTCCTCTCTGAGTGATATCCACTGACATTTGAGCAAAATTTTCATATTTTTGTTTAAATTCAACAATTCTAAAAATTCTCTGTAAAACCTCTAGAGATTTTTCATGTAATCTGTTGCAAGGTGAATTCAACAACTTAATAACTTGCTCGTATCCTTGCATTTTCATTAATTATTCTCAAACTCAAAGTGCATATCATCGAGTTTCTCCAACACTAAAACTTAATATCTCTCAGCAGATTAAGTTCATTAAATTCATCTTTTATGTGAAGAAGAAAAAATCACATTTCGTCAAATATTTAAACTCAACAAAAACAAAAATAGATACAGATTATAGCAACGGCAATTAGCAAAGAGGAAGAGGAAGAAAAATACCCTTCTATTTGGGGATGGCTATGGCGAGCAAGAAAGAATATGGTGTGGAGAAGAAAAACATTTGGGGATGCACTGCTGAGACTCGAGTGAAGACGGCTAGTGTCTTGTTGAATTTGATTCCAATTTTCTTTACGGTAGGGGTAGTACTTAATGGGTAAGTGATAACTAGGTCAGGTTACTTAATAGGTCGGTAATGGGTCATAAATTTTGAGCTGGACAAATTATAATAGAGAGATTAATGGAAATCCCAATTGTCTAATTTTTGTTTTTGTTAACGGGTAATCGGTCCGGGGCGGGGCGATGGCGCAAATACTATACCCATCCCGCCTCAAACCAGGTCACTAAAATCAAATATCATATTCGTCCCATTGCACTATCGATTTGAATTTTTCGCCCCATTTGATTCGGTTAACCGTGATTTTCGTTTGGACAGTTCGAATTGTCATCCCTAAGAAAGTGATATGATTTTTCACTTTCCTTTGGTCCTTAAATTCTATGGATTATAAGATGTTTTCAATTCTTGAAATGTTTACTCCTTTCGTCACATAAAGACAGTTTTGCTTTCATTTTTCGTTTGTCCCAAATTATAATCATGTTTCTTATTTGAGAGTATAGTTGTATATTATTTTTCTTAAATACCCCTATTAAATGTGTTTTATTGTTACAAATATGATTTAATTATCTTGAAAATTGATTGTATCAATGTAGGGGTATATTAGGAAAAATGGTGGTAAAATTTATTATTTCAACTATAGTAACTAAATTTTCTTAATTGACCCTATAAGTATTTTAAATATATATAATAATAAAATATAACAATAGCAATATGAGTTTGGATATGAAACATGCTATTTGAGATATTATTCCCCGGTCTGCATTTAAAGTAATAATAGTTAGTGAGGTGATGGTCCCAACTTTCCATCCAAACGCATGATATGCTGTGGATGTTTTTAGATGGGTAAAAAATAAAATTGTTACAAAGTAATAAATTTCCTATAAGTAGGGATTTGAAATATGAGCATATACCACAAACACACCACGCATTGCTAATGATGATATTGCTAATGATGATAATGAATATAATTAGGAAGAATGAAGTATAGTTTTGCTTAATTTTCACATTATACTTTTTAGGACTGCACAAAAAAATCGCAAAATCGCGAATCGAATCGAAATCGTTGGTTAGGGTCCAAGTGGACCCGTGATTTTTTTTTTCCCTCAAACTGAATCAAATCGTTTTAAAATGGTTTAATTCATGTTTTGATTTTCAAAAATCGCACAAAATCGAACAGAACTGTTTTTAAATTTTTTAATTAAAACATTAATTTTATTAACTTAAAATTTTACAGTTTTCACTTTTCCAAAAAAAAAAAATATATATATATATATATATATATATATACAAATTGCAACCAACCTATTGAAATAATCATAGAAAGTGTATTAGGTTCATCATTATCGACCTATAATTTAACAGGTTCACAACACACGTCCTCACCCGAAATCCAAACTACACTAAAATTATTCCAAAATCATATGAAATGGAAAAAAAAAAAACCATATATTTTCAATAATCCAAATCATAATTCAACAAAACTATATCAGCGAATCACGTCTAAAGTTTCAGAAGCCCTAACATAAACTCTTATTTCCCTAACATTTGAAGCTTATCTGCCATTGCTGAACTAATCACCAGTCGCTTTTGCGTATTACTCTATTAATATCTATTTGAATCGCCTATTTATCTCTTCTCTTTCAGTAAGTCTCAGATTCTTATTCAAACCATTTTTTCATTGTTCTTTCTTTTATTTTTATTTTTTTGAATTTGTTATACACTTGTGAGTTGTGGTTTGGATAGAAAAATGGCTATTTGTGTGCCTACATGATTAATGAACTAGTTTGTGAGTTGGAAAGAACGAAGGATGGAGCGTATTGATCATGTGAAAATATTAAAGTTCCCTAACTAGTATTACTACCTTCTACTTTCATAAAATAGTCAGAGAATGAAATTCGTCAATTTTCAATAAACCGAAACTCTATCACTCTTTGTACATCTAAACATATTCCGTTCAATCTTTCTCACTAGCAAGAGGAAAGGAGTTTTAACCAAACTATAATAATATAATGTAGCTCTACATTTACCAACCGTTATATGATAATATGAATGTCAAACAAGAAAATGTAAATAAATATAAGGAAAGATATATTTGTCTTATTAACACCTTTTAGCAACCAACTTTGAAAATAATTTATTCATTGGTTTCATGGTAAATATGAATATAATTTAATATTTAACATTATTAGTTCTCATTAACTTATATTAAATATATTACTATAATGTCGATAGGTAAATCGAGAATTAAAACCTAACCAAACTGCAAATTATGATTTTGTTTGGTTTGGTTCGAAAAATAAAATCTTGGTTTGGTTTGAAAAAATTTTAAATTGCATAAAATAGTTTGAGTTAAAAAAATAGCATAAACCGTCCAAATCGAACCGCGTTCACCCCTAAAATACTTCTCATCAATAGATAAAACTGGCCTTCCTCTTGCTCTTCTTAAACTACCCGTCCGATAACTTTTGGGAAAGGAGCATTGCCAAATATGTGGATAATAAGTTTATTTTAATTTTACAAGTTTAATTAGAAGTTAGGAAAGTCTGTTAAGCCTCCACTTATTTATGCAATATTATCTTGTCTTTATTATTAGTCCTTGTTTGAGCCCCATTTTGGGGAAAAAATATATTTTAGAATCGTGTTTTTCGGAGAATGTATGATTAAAAATAATTTTTTTTCGATTTTAGTGTATAATTATTTCATTGAAAAATATGTAATTGAAAATGAGTTTGGAAAAAAATCGAAAACATTGCTAAACACTAGTGGCCGTGGGTTTCCGAAATGAATTTAAAGCTTTAAGGGGATGACGGCCAAGCATTGGGCTTTATAATTTAACGATTTTTAATGTTAAATTATGATTTTCTTACATTCAAATTGGTATTATATTTTTACCATATATTTTTTAAAACTTATGATTACTATTCACTTATTAATTACTTGTTTTTATCAAATTATAAATTCAACAACTAAAAATGAAACCTAAACAAAGGAATAGTATCAAATTGAAAATTATTGATATTTCAAGTCCAATATCATGAGGATTGAAAAGTAAAAAAATATCTCTAAAAATGGGGGTGCAATCAATTTTATACATGAGATGGATATGATACAAAGTGTATGCAGTTGTAATACTTTATTTTCTTTATTCTACATATTTTCTTTATTATGCAATATATAAATAATATTAATCTCGATAATAAATACTATCATTTCAATATCTTTGGTATTAAAATCATAAATATTATGCAAAAATAGATGAGTATAATTTTTAAATGGATGGCTATATTGTCACTATTTTTTTTTCACCACTTTTTATTAATCATTTATGTAATAAAAAGTGAAAGACAAGGTGCTGAGAAGGACATCACTTGGATGGGTTGATGGGCATCGTGTATGGCTATTTTTTCGACCATCATTTGATTTTCAATATTTTTAATCGTTCGTTGTTTGCTCACGTATATTTTAACATATCGATTATTTTAAAATAACATGTAAGCACAATATGAATATATCAAATTCACGACTCAGATTGACAATTTTATTTTGCCCAAGTAGCATGCAAAATTTGTTGAAATAGTTTTACATGATTTAAAGGGTGGATCTACAGCTGCAATGAAAGAATAAGGCACCATTTGGAAGAATTTACAACATTAATTTATGAATAAATAGAAATAGTGGTAAATAATAAATAACAATATATATCAATTAAAATGTTTGGTTAAAATGAAGTTTGACCAATTATAATAAATTTATACGTTGTTTATAATTAAGCCAAAAAGAGGCTAAGTAGATGTAAATCATAATAATGGAATGTTGACAACAGGGTAAGAGAACCTTATATTATGAGGGCAAGTTTGTCACGTCTTTCACTCACTTGCTTGAGTCGGACTCAATCACTCAGTATGATTTGCTATTTAAATTAACGTAAAGAATACTAGGCAAGTTATATGTATGCAATGAACTTACTTGAATTGCAAATATACAAGATTAGAAAGGTAGAAAGTTGACAAAATGAGATCTGAGGAATGTAGATCGAGATAAGAGTTTGATCATCCATCCTTAAGACATATTGTCTCGCATTGGCCTTCACGGTTGAATCACAATTATCTTCCAAGAGAGAATAATTTCTTCTT
>NC_036244.1:15128926-15129690 GCF_002742605.1 Olea europaea var. sylvestris | reverse complement strand
ATTTCAGAAAATGATTAATCTAATTTATATATTTATATTGCAAGGTTCAATCGTTCAAGAATCGAAAGAGAAGGTTCCACATTTATATTCTTCGAAATCGGTAAATTCTCATTTTGCTTTATTAAATCCAATTTCAGTAAATTGGAATACATTTTGATTTCATGCAAATAAACGATATGTTGTGAATATAATATGCACAATTATCGGTGTAATTCTCCAACAATCTTAAGATGAAATTTTGTGTTGTTGTGCATAAAATATTCTGTTAGAAATTGAGATATATATAATCTGTATCATGTATTGGAATTTATGCATGTTCGACTAGCACTATGCACGGCATCATTTTAAACTGTTGTAATCTGGACCGGCTGGTCGGTTATATCTCTGAACAATGTGCTGAGACCTTTAATTCAATGAGTGTTTTGTGAATGAGGAATTTTGATTGGGCCTTGTGCAAAACTAAATATTTTGTCCGTAAGTCTCTGAGTGCACATCCTTTTGTTTTACGTTTGGGAATTTGATAAGTTATGTATTTAAATAAATGAAATTTATTTGGGATGAAAACAGTTTATTATAATGCATCTTACGGGTTGTCTCCTCCAATTCTAATTTCGCATGTGAACCGATGCTTGTTGAGTTCCGGAAAAATCATTAAGTTGTGAACTTAATCATGTTGTAACGACCGACTATTGTATTATGCCGTCCATTTATTTATAATATGATGGAAAGTAAATTATTGCATTGGAAGTCTATGGAAAGATGTA
>NC_036244.1:15116630-15120074 GCF_002742605.1 Olea europaea var. sylvestris | reverse complement strand
ATTAAATAAATAAATAATTTAGACATATAAACTGTTAAGAATAAAGAAATAAAGAAAATAATTAAACACTGTTTATTGGTGCAATTTTTGGTGCATTGGGTTGAAAATGATTTTTAATTTAGTGCAAAATTTGTTACAAAATAATGTAAAATTTACCACAAATTCTGATGTAAGGTTGGAGATGGCCTCAGCAATAGAGTCACCAACCCAACACACGGGCCCACGTATAATATATTCGCTATGGTTTTGGGATATGACTAGATCCAACATTGGAGCATGAATCAACCCTTCTCCCTTCCTTTCTATTTAATTACTGAATCATGAAATTTTGAAGAGAAGCTCAAATTAGAAAGCCCAAAAGAGTTCTGACATTTACATGTACGTACAGTCCATGTATATCTTTACAAAAAGTGAGATGTGATCCTCAAGAATTTACATGGGTATGTTCCATTTCTTGATCCTTTTATTATAGCAATTTAATTAGTTATTTTTCTCTTGGATTGATTCTTTTGAATTGAGTTTAAATTGTTTCTTGATGAAAGCCTGATGGCTTGTTAGTACCAGTTTTTGCTCTGTTTCAAGTTATAAGTCGATTTTTTAAGGATGAGCCACGAACCAACAAAAATTAGTACCAAAGCAGACACACTCCTTCGATTTTTTAAGACTGATTTTATGAAGTCACGCGTTGTTAAAATTCTTGGTGTTTGGTTGTTAAATGTTAGGTGTGTTAACTTTATGACATATTTGGGTGTTTCCAGCCTGTGTTTTGCTATGGTTTCTACTTTCTACACTGACACAGAGCCCCACCTAGCCTGCAGAGGGAGGAAACAAACACATTTTTCAGATGGATTATAAGTTATAAGCCTTCTTAATTATTATGCGCGTTCATTTGTTACAGACAATTTGAAAAGGAGTCACCCTTAAAACCGACAAACAAATCTAAAGATGATTTGTTGTTTGGTTTTATTATCTTCTTTGTGATTGATAATGGAGACTCTCTGATAATGGTGATTCTCTAGTTTTTAAAGTATTTATTAATCTTGGCTCATTGAGGTTATCATTTCTTTCACAGACAGTACAATGAGTTCTTCACTGAACATGGATGATGAGTATGAGAAATTCATCAGGAGAATGAACCCTCCAAGGTATCTTTAAAATTTCTTCTCTCTGTTTATTTTTGTGTACAACTCACTTAAATATAAATTTTATATACTCTTGAGTCTTGAAATTTACTCCAATTTTTCGTGGCCTGTGATCAGAGTTGAAATTGATAATGAATCCTGCGAAAATGCAACGATTATTGAGGTATATCTTGCTCGTCTATTTCGATTCAATCTTGATATCTTGCAGTATGCTTTTTGATTTTGAGAATTTTTGGTACATGTTCTTTTAAATGCAGGTGGGCAGTGCTAACAAACATGGAATACTTCTGCAAGTTGTACAAGTCCTTACTGATCTTAATCTTGTGATAACTAAAGCTTATATTTGCTCTGATGGAGGATGGTTCTTGGATGGTATTGACATTTTCCTCTTCTTTCCATCTCCTAGAATTTTCCCGTTCCAAATTTGAATTAGTATAGCACTGGGCTAAAAACATTGTTGTCGACTTTTTTTCTGCCAGTTTTTAATGTTACTGATCATGATGGAAACAAGATTACAAATGAAGGGATTCTGGACTATATCCAGAAGGTGAATAGTGCTGAACTTGATGATATTGATAACTTTCTCTTTGCATTTACGCGAAAGCCAAATTGTTGACATTGGTTTTCTTTTCAGTCACTTGGTCCGGATTCTTGTTATGCGTCGTCTATGGAAAGATCTGTTGGGGTGATTTCGGGAATGGACCACACCTCTATCGAGTTAATAGGAAGTGATAGACCGGGTTTACTTTCTGAAGTGAGTGCCGTTCTCACTCACCTTAAATGTAATGTGATGAATGCTGAGGTGTGGACACATAATACCCGAGCGGCAGCTGTAATGCAAGTAACCGATGAAGAAAGTGGAGGTCCAATTACCGATCCTGAGAGGCTGTCCAAGATAAAGCGACTTTTATGTAATGTACTTAAGGGAAGCAACAAATCCCGGGAAGCGAAGACTGTGGTCTCTCATGGGGTCACTCACACTGAGAGAAGGCTTCACCAGATGATGTTTGCCGATCGAGACTACGTACGTGCGGGCAATGACGCCATGGTTGAAAGAGAACGACCGGATGTGAATGTTGTCAATTGGGAGGACAGAGATTACTCGGTGATCACAATCCGGTGCAAGGATAGGCCGAAACTTATATTTGATGTAGTCTGCACTTTGACAGACATGCAATATGTGGTTTTCCATGGAAATGTTGATGTCAAGGGGACAGAAGCATATCAGGTATATCATTTTTCTTATGGATATGATATGTATCTATGCAAGTTGGATAATTCTGGGGACTGAATTTTTTTTTATATTAATGTTTAAAGGAGTACTGTATAAGACATATCGATGGATCCCCGGTGAAATATGATGCTGAGAGAGAGAGGGTGATCCAATGTCTTGAAGCAGCAATAGAAAGACGAGTATCTGAGGTAACGACATATTTTACATCCAAAATCAGTGTCTAGTGCATATAGAATTGATTTCCTGCCCCCAGGGGCCAGGATATGCCACATCAGCAGTGGCAGGAGGTCAGATCTGCTATTGCATATGTGTGTGCTCATTTGTTTTCCCTCTCGACAGGGATTGAAACTCGAACTGCGCACAACGGACAGAGTTGGGCTGCTGTCTGATGTCACTCGAATTTTTCGTGAAAATAGCCTCACCGTACTAAGAGCAGAAGTGACAACAAGGGAAGGTAAAGCCGTTAATACATTTTATGTTCGTGATGCATCCGGATATCCTGTCGATCAAAAGATAGTAGATTCTATTAGGAAAACAATTGGACAGACTATACTCCATGTAAAAGGCTGCCCTCAAGAGTTAAATCATGTTCCCCAAGAATCTCCTATTAGGTTCCTCTTTGGTGGCCTCTTCAAGTACAGATCCTAGTGTAATTTTGGTTTGATTAGGTCATACCCCTGAAGTACTAATTATTTGGCCTTTTTCGCACCGGACATTCCCAACCCCTCGACTGATCCAGGTTCGATCACCTTAAGTGACACAGATTAGACATCTTTTGATAAAGCTACCGCATATGTGATTATGGTCTATTTGGTCCATTCCTTAGAAATGGTTCAACATTGTTGGATCCATGAAATCTCAGATTGTAGTATTTGAATCTTGTTGCTGACGCCGAACTGTGTCCAGAATAAATCCTTTGTACAAAAATTTCTGTCTTCTGCTAGTTACTAAATGAAGCAATGAATCAACTTGCACTACTTTTGTTTAGTACAATGAGCTGTAGTTGTCTGTGGCAAGAGAATCAAGATTTGAGATTTTGTTTTGACTTTATCTTTGAACTGGGGTATA
>NC_036244.1:15094865-15115817 GCF_002742605.1 Olea europaea var. sylvestris | reverse complement strand
TAGTACAATGAGCTGTAGTTGTCTGTGGCAAGAGAATCAAGATTTGAGATTTTGTTTTGACTTTATCTTTGAACTGGGGTATATCTAATAACTTTAATCTACTTTTTCATACACGTTTCATCATTTTTTTTAAAAAATCAAATTTTGCTAAAAAAAATTAAAAATTTTGTCAAATATTATTCCGTCTACCTTCAATAAAAAAGTTTCAAGAGTTGGGAAAATGGTGGAGCTGTCAATCTTGACCACCCAATTGGCGGTTGGCAGCTGGGGGATCTTAATCATCATCTTATTAATTACTAATTATAATTATTTGGTTTGTGAATCTTTTTAGTATCTGAATTTTTGAATATTTGATGCTTTCGTGCGTGGACTGATTTCCTCGATCACATATAGATGAGCGTGATTGGTGGCAATTACATACACGTTTCTCAATTTATGTAAAAGTCTGTTCACATATGCATCATCGTCTATATTAATTTTAATTTCATTGGACAATGTTACAGTAATTCTACTGTCTCATGAATTGACGATGATCATAACTCCATATGAATAACATTACTCTTTGATGATATTCCTAATGATAATAATTAGTTAGTTTTTCAAAATTTTGCTCAATTATGAGATTAATAATAGTCAATGTTACAATAAATACTAGTTTGTTGGGAGAATGTGTCGTATGGTTCATAGTGTCAGTTCTCTTTAAAAAAATGTTGAACCTCAATTTTGAGGGCCCCCACCGCCCCGCTTGTGGAGATCAGTTCTCTTTATATCTTTATCCAAGAGGTCTAAAATACTCTGTGTACAAAAGTGGCTTAGCCAAAATGGAAAGAAATAATGCAATTTCTTTGATCAAACATTGGGGAAAGGTTGGCAAATAATGGATAATGTGGAAAGAGGCTTGACTGGGTTGAAGCCAACGGGTACTCCACTAACAATAGGATATTATTGTAAAAAATGATCCATATGATTGGCGCTATCCTGATTGTTCAATAAGCTCAATATGGTGACTAAGAGAGGGAGGGAGGAGAGGCAGGTCATGTCTTTCTTGTATCTTTTCATCGTCTGATTAACAAATAATTTGAAATTGAATATGGGCACACTTCGTCATGTCTCTATAAGGAAGCAAGTGTTGGGAGAAATCCCATGAACTTGCACGGAATGCGATGAAAATGAAAAAGAAAAAAAAAATGAGCCAACAAGAGAAAATAGCAAATGTAATGTGGTTCGAAAAATTGTCAATTACCAAATGTGAGAAAATTTCACAATAAAATGTGTTATGCCTCATCCAATGAGGCACCAAACACAAATCACGTGGCAAACACCTAGCAAAGAAAACCAAGCTCGCACTTTACGTCACTATCCAATCGACTTAGTCAAGGACATAGCTAAGATAGTCGAATTGATGCATCATCCCAGTCGAGGTGCCTAGGCCGACCCTCCATAACCTAGACGATGTGCTATAACCCTTGTAGAGTAAACTCAAAGGCAATTAGCCTCTTAATAAGAGAAGACATCTCCAATTTCATTTGTTCTAAGAGATCTTCGTTACAAGATTCTTCTGATTGATTGACTGATATGACCTTCTTACAATAAATATCTTAATCAACTTATCAATGTACTCTTCATATATCAGGCCTAAGTCATAGGATGACTACTTTTAGAGTCATTAAATGCCCTTGATCCTAGCATTGATAGAATGACACTTATAACAAAGCACCTCGACTTCAAGATGTGGTCACATGTCTCTTCATCGAATGGATTGGTTTGATTTAGTTGGGGACAAGGATGGGGATAAGTTTGTGATGGAAATAAACAAAAGTAGCTACTTTATTTCTTCTCTCTCTTTTTTTTTTCATTTAATTTTTTAAAATTATTTTATATTAAAATTGTAAAGTTATCATATATATATATATATATTGTCAAATTCAATTTTCAAGTCAACTAACGGTCAAATGATTCATTTGTCCTTCTGCTGCAATGAAATAAAATGTTTCAGGCTGTGAGTGGTATAAATGAAAGATTTAAGTAAAGCCTGCAACAAAATGAAAAGCATGGGACGGTGATTGCAATTTTTCCCAAATAAATAATTCTTTTACCTTATTGCATTGTTTCTTTTTCATTGCTAAACAAGAATTTCTTTTCCTTTTCAGAATAACTTTTTTTTTCTTTCCAAATTTGGATCAAATCCAACAACCTCCACTTTGAACCAAATTCTCTAAATCATGGCCGGTATTAGTTCTCATATTTGCACCCTTTTACCAATATTTGTTACCAGCACATGATCAATTATATAGATCGAATCACACTCAAAAACTCATCAAACCTGATTGTGTGGTTTGGCTTCTTCGCACTGTAATGTTCAATTATCTGCCATTGGCCATAGAGTTTGTAATGATTATTTCACAGTCTTTAATAAAAATGGAAGAACCTCTTTTACATGATCAACCATCGCCACAGCTCCACCTTAATGTCAATCCACAGTCTTAGCCCCATATCAAAGTTTGAACATGTTATCATCTTCAATGCAATCCTAGAGTTTGAATGGACACCCTTATGTATATAGAATTATGTACACCTAGCACAATTCTAAATTTTAATATCACTTATTGAGAAAAAATTCCACCAGACAATGTAAAAACGAGCACGAAACCTGACTTTATGATTTGACATCTTTGAACTTTGATTTTCATTCTTCTTGCTACTGGCCATACAGAGGGCGGTTGCCTCGTTGCAAACTCATGAAGATGGCTTTATTATTATTTTTGCTGTAATGTAAATGAAAATAAGTATTAAATTTCAAAATTAAAGGTAATTTTAAATTTAAATTTTCTATTTTAACTTGCATTTTTTATACAAAATTGAAACTCATAATTAATGGATTAAAACTTATGCATAATTTGGATTTATTTTCATGAATGTGGGGGATTAAAGGAGCAGTGATGCAACATGTAAAAAACAAGTTGAGATACAAGTAGAAAATAAAATACTCTATATTTCATACTACTAGTCAAAGTTGAACGTGCAACTACACGTTATTCTAAAATACTTTGTAAATGATGTAAAAGTAATATTTGGTACCAGTTTGTTGGACGAATTAAAGAAAATAAAATTTAGCATGGAAATTTAAGAGAAGAAAATTGTACTATCAAAACTCAATTTTTATGATTCAAATTTTTTTGTAATGATGAAATACTATAAATAAGCAATCGTTTTATATTATATTTGATATATAAAACTTAATTGTTAATACATAAATTTGAACACCCGTTAAAATTTCTGGATACATGAATATGAATAAATTCATCTATAATAACTTTAAATTCATATAATTCAAGATTTATTAAGTGAAAATTCATTAAATCTAGGTTAATGTGAATGTAATTAATTGAGAATTAATAACACAAATTTCATAAATGACAATAATTATATAGTATTTATTACATATCGAAAAATGAAAATGTATTATTAAAATAATTGAATTATATGAGGGTCTAAAAAATGATTCTCCATTGATGTGATATTTTAATATATATAGATATAGATATTTCTAGAGTTTTGACAACTTAATAAATGTTTGTTCACTTATCTTCCTATGGTCGTGCCAATAGAAGGAGAATTAGCTGTGAGCCACATTAGTTTTATAGTGAAGCAGTGTAGTGCCAAAAGAATCCACACGAAGGAGAGGCAATATGATTTTAGGACTGCGTCTTCAACGTGAATCTCAAGCCTTACTTTTCTAACCCTCATCTTATTTTTATATTATTGTTGAATTATATTTGTTATTTTATTATGTTGGTTAAAAATCAATCTACACACAAATCACCAATTTTCCCAACAATCTAAAGTCATGTTAAGTGATTTGTGTTTGTAGCTTCTCCAGTCCCTCAATTGGGTAAGTTGTTATTTTAATTTACATAATTAAGATTTAAGTTTCATACTTCAAAAATTGTTGCAAATCATGGATTGTGTTTATATAGTTGGTTTCATCTTGTTAATTGAATGCAAATATGAAATTTATTCTAGTCTATGGTTTATTAAGTCTCAAATTTCTCAAAACTCAATTTGAGTTGAAAGAGGAAACAAAGATCCAATCACACAAGAAAATATTAAATTCTAGCAATTTGAGATATCCTACTGGGGCAACCAGTTGAATTGAATTGTCGGTGATGCCTTATTGGTGGCCCTTATAATTGATTACTTTCTCTTTAGGCTTTTTACAGTTGTGATTCTTTTTTGGGTTTTCTAAAATTATTTGTGCAAGAAACCAACGAAAAAGTTAAGGTTAGATCTGCTACATAAATCATATTATAAGATTCTATATTATATTATCGTTGTCGACAGTTTTTGGTGGTTTTTTTTTGCTGTCTTTTGTGGAATAGCATCCTTTGCTTTTTGGTAGCAACAAAGAGACCTGACCTAGTAATTGTGAGATACCTCTGTAATGCTAACACGTGATCTCTTGCAAATTCACCTTGTACATGATTATCTTGTCTAACTTATAAAAATTGCTTTTTCACAACTGTGGTGATAGAAAATTATCTGCTTGTTTACTTATTCGTAGAATTCTTCTCTTTGCTAATAAAATTGATTTGAGACATTCCTTATAGGTGCCATCCTTTACATAGCTGTTGAGGACACCAAGATGTGTTCTTCTTATTGCTTATGCATCAATGCTAGAAATAGTTGTCATGAATGTCCCCTGGTCCCAACATCGATTTCACATTACAGTCACTGTAGAAACCATCTATGCATAATTAGCCTATTAGCCATAAAATATTCTTTGGAATTTCTTCTTACTTACAGTTACAACTTTGAAGAATGGATCCATTTTATTTCTCAATGTAATTTATAACTCACCACTCTACTAGTGTTTTAGGATTGCCAATCCCCACAATGTCTACTTGCTTGCTTGAGAGTTGTGTACTTTTAAAGATTTACTTCCAAATGGAGCTTTTATCTATAGATATGCAAATTGATTATTTCAATATTTTTAAACTCCAAAATTTTTTTCTACTAAGCATGAATTCCTCTTCATTAACTAATTTGCGGGTCACACATTAGAAAACGAATATGAAGGGAAGCTCCTTGAAAGATGTCAATTTTAACCTAATAGGCGCAACACTTACGGATTAGCCTTTGTACGCTACTGCCACTCTAATGTAACTGTTTCGCGCGGGTTCGTCGCTAACAATTAAAAAGGGATCAGACGATTGTATAAGGGACAAACCTCTTGAAACAAAGTCCCAAAAAGGGGTGTTCTTTATTGACGATATCTTTACAATCGGTCTAAGGGGCGCAAACACACGAGTTACTGAAAGAAGTGTTTAAATCTAAACTAAGAAATTTAAAATTACATGTTCTCTGTTCGAGAGTTTTTTAATTCGGGGGCCTTTTGCTCTATGTCTTTTCTTCCTTTTATACTCCATGGATGATTTCTTTGTGATCAATCGCCTAAAAACTGCTTGATCGTTCTATAACTGCCATCTTTCCTCGTAATGGCCAACTTGTCATGGAACTGCCTTTGTTAACTGTTGCCATTACTCTTTGTCATTCAACCGTTTTCGATTGAATTTCTTGAATCGTGGAACGTGATAGGGCTACTTAATAACTGCTTTGATAACTGCGCTTCTTGATAACCATAACATTTTATGTTTGCTAAGACCTTGGACGACTCGAAAGTTTGGGCGAGAATAGAGTAGCAGCTCTGGGCGACTGCATGACATTCCATTCGCTCAAATCCTGAGCGACTTGCAAGCTTGGACGATGGTGTTACCGCGTTCACGGGCCTCCCTATTTGGGCCTTCATCCTGAATCGTCTGATTGGGCTTGATTTTTTGGGCTATTTGATTTGGGGATCCTCCAATTGGGCTTCATTCCTTGGGCCGTTCGATTTGGGCTGAATTTTTATGTGTCAACAGTAACCTTAATGTCTATGTTGTGCTAATGTGCTTCTCCTGCCTCTATTCAATTCCTCTTCACCGCACAATCTATTATTGAAAATTTAATATTTTGCCGTTGTTCATTTTGATCAATGAATAGGTAGTGTACCTACTTTGACATCCCGACAGATACAAATTTGATTAATGTTAATATCTGTATTTGATTGTCATATGAACATATGGTCATATTATAGTTACCAATTTTTCTTTACAATTAATTCGGATCCCAAAAATAATCCTTTTATCTGTACTAGTTTATATTAAAGAAAATGTGCTTGCACATCCCTAAGTTCCCCGCATATCCTGGATAAGTTAGAAAATTGGAAACAATATTTTGCTAGTGTCCCAATGTACGTGACATGTGATCATTGTTTTATAGACCATTGTTCATTATGACATGGAGAAAAGAACTGAGACTGAAGTCTTGAGTATATCTATATACTTGCTAAATAAGAATTAGAATTTAGTCCATGAATTTTATAAAAGTTTTTCATTCCCCATCCTGCTGTTTCTCAAGAGTTTAACACTGAAATTTGTAGACACCTCTACATTCAATCCTATATTTATAGGTGGTAAAGTTGGTGCAGTAATCGACTTTGTTTATTCTAGAAACTATTAGTATGTAATTAAAATTGTAGCTAGCATATTCATTTAGATTGTTGGATGTTTGAAGTGGGGAGAAGAGGCTAATGGGTGAATCTAGGAAAAACAAAATAATAGAAAGTCAGAAGAGAGATTTATGTTACGAATAAAAGCTAGTTAAAATCTGTTATGAAATTTTATTTTCATTAATGTTAAAGCAATGAACCTGCCAACCTGTGTGCTATAATATGGTGATTAGTTTAAAGTTCAACATGAAAATTAATTTGGTCAAATAATTTTAGAAGAACATATGAATTTCTTTATGAAGGTTATTGTCAGTCATTAAACCACATTATAGCCATGGGAAAATTATAACTATCATATTGATCATGTTACCCTCAATAAAATTTTATTGAAATCCAAACAAGCTATAAAATTTTATCGAAATCCAAACAAACCCTCATACAGTGGCAATCAATGATTTTAATCCATCATATATGATTGCATCCAAAAGCATAATATACTGTATCGGTGCCTTTCACTCTATTCTTACTGGCATTTAGGAGGTTGCATCTGGTAGGCGTAAATCCTATTGTCTTTATCATCTCCATTAACATGTTAAGCTAAACAATTTTGTAAAAGTTGATTGTTGAATTGTTTCTAGTAAGCTTGAACATTATCTCGTTCTAGATAATGAAATTCATGGTCTGGTAACTTGGTATAAGAGTAGTTTCTAAGAGATGTGTTTTGGCCTTGAAGTCAAATCAAACCTACACTAAGGTGCTTGTTAAAATTTATATATTAGCATATCCTTTACGCACTTCTGTCCTTGGTGGCGTGTTGGCCTTTGTTACTTTTGGAATATGGTAAAGAAGTTCCACAAGTAGAATGTCTTGGTAAGTTACATAATCCATTTTAAATCAAGGATAAAGACACAAAAATCAAGCAGAAAGCATGGAATGCTAAGATATAGTTTTGAGCCTGTCTTAATGACTTCGCTTAGATTTCCTTTGAGCTCAATGAGGTAGCAATGAAGTTTTCATAAGCTAAATGGATGATTGAACTTTCACGATATTTGGTTTAGTTAACCATGTTATAATTCTAATGACAATTTCATAAGTTTAAAGGCTAGACGCTATTAAAGTTTTGGGTACACGTGCTATTAAACATCCATGATTATTCATAATTATAATAAAATTGACCCACATTCAAAGTTTTATGTGAAGCTCTACAAAGTAACACTGTCTCATTTAGCTTGACTTATGAAATTCAATTCTTCTAGTATAAGAGATAAATTGTAATATTGAAGATCATTTATTTACTTAATTCAAGTTGGATATCTTTGAAATATGGGGGTGTTTCAAAATAAAACATTTTATATTTTCTTATTTTTAGTTGGAAAAACTGACTTTGGAAAGTATTAGAAATTCACAATATGAAAAGAGTGATTGATTCTATTTTTTTTTTGTGTGTCTTTTCCCAAAGCAAGATATGAGTTTATATAGGCAAGATGGTAGTAACAGTCTTCACCATGTTAATGCAGAATTTTAATGACTGAGTAGTGGGTGTTTTAATGGCAGTTAGTGGGTTGTTACAAAAACAAACAGTCATAAAATACTGGCTAGTTTTACCCATTAAATAATGAAGAAAAAAATATTTATTTTAGTCAAGGACAGTTAGTGGGTTGTTACAAAAACAAGCAGTCATAAAATACTGGCTAGTTTTACCTATTAAATAATGAAGAAAAAAATATTTATTTTAGTCAAGGAAGCCCAAGAGCCCAAGGCCCCAAGGCCCAAATCAAGACATTTTAATATTTGCGTGGGGAGTGATTCGAACCCCTGACGTCCCACACAAATGTCACATTTCCCACCACTTTGACTCTTTATCTAATTTGATTATTTCTTTCACATTTTATATTTATACCATAAATATATAACAAAACATCCATGATTATTCATAATTATAATCAAATTGACCCACATTCAAAGTTTTATGTGAAGCTCTACAAAGTAACACTGTCTCATTTAGCTTGACTTATGAAATTCAATTCTTCTAGTATAAGAGATAAATTGTAATATTGAAGATCATTTATTTACTTAATTCAAGTTGGATATCTTTGAAATATGGGGGTGTTTCAAAATAAAACATTTTATATTTTCTTATTTTTAGTTGGAAAAACTGACTTTGGAAAGTATTAAAAATGAAATTTGTAGATCTGCAGATGAATACAAGAGTTTAATGGATGCATCTGCAAAAATATGTTACTAGAAGTTCTAAATTTCACATATTTATCATATTATAATTAAATGTGTTGTTGATAATTTGGAAATTTTTGAAGATTTTGCAGATGTTTGTAAGGGCGGAGAATAAAAGCTTTGCAAATTGATGGTACCAAATTATTGTCCAAAAGAGACACAAATAAATTATAGTCTACAATGGACATAATAAATCATCAAGGAGGATGGACTTAAGCCCATAAGGGAGTTACTTTGAGGAGTAACCCAACATTTGTGATTGAAGATCTCATGAAAAAAGTTCAATGCGGTAGAAATAACTTGTATTGCATGACTCATTATAGCACTATATTATTTATGTTCATTCCTATAATGATAGTGCAAATAATAATGACACAAATAAATTGTAGTCCACAATGGACATAATAAATCATCAAGGAGGATAGGCTTAAGCCCATAAGAGAGTTACTTTGAGGAGTAACCAAACATTTGTGATTGGAGATCTCATGAAAAGGATTGAATGTGGTAGAAATAACTTGTATTGCATGACTCATAATAGCACTATATTATTTATATTCATTCCTATAGTGATAGTGCTAATAATAATATGATGTTAGGACATGTTTAACTTTGAATGAGTATCGAGGCAAGAATTCCCACGAGGTGTAGGTTACACACACTCTTGGATGATTCACCTATGTAAGAGTTGCCATGAGGCTGTGGATATGGGATTGGGCTAGTCCCTAGATATTCTTGCTAAAATCAATATTAGAGCACATGACCATTAAGAGTGCTACCTATTATGAACTAAAGCTTTAATCAATACTGTGTGTGGGATAATTGAAGTTTGGTTAAAGGGATCTAATTCAAGGTTTAGTCTATTATGACTCCCTCAAATGTAAATTGTTATTACTAAGTGAGGTTTAAGTCCAAAAAATACACACACTTATTACACAGTAAAACGTTGCCACTATAAAATATATATTTATCTATTTTGAAAGTTTAAAACTTATGGGGGATTGTTGTAACATAAATGAAAATAAATTTTAAATTTCAAAATTAAAGGTAATTTTAAATTTCAATTTTCTATTATAATTTACATTTTTAATACAAAATTGAAACTCATGATTAATGGATTATAACTTATATACAAATTGGATTTATTTTCATGAATGTGGGAGGGGGGGGGGGTTATATTTTGTCCCTGTAAAAGGAGTGGTGACGCAACATGTAAAAAACAACTTGAGATACAAGTAGAAAATAAAATACTCTATATTTCATACTACATTTCTATAGTTTTGGCAATTCGAAAAAGGTTCGTTCACTTATCTCTCTATGATCGTGTCAATAGAAGGAGAACCGGCTGTGTGCGATATGGATTTTATCTTAGAGTAGTGTCGAAAAAACTCGTACGAAGGGGAGACAACACGACTTTAAGACAGCTTTTTCGACGTGACTCCCAAAATTTGCTTTCTAACCCTCATCTTATTTTTATATTATTGTTGAATAATATTTGTTATTTTATTATGTTGGTTAAAAATCAATCTACGCACAAATCACTTATTTTCCCTACAATTTTTTTATTGCCTTCTATGTTATTAGCTTTTATTCAGTCACTTTTATTATTTTCTAGGAGTTTGAAGACCAACATTGCAATTTTAGTTGTGATTGCATTTAGGTTTTTAGATACTGTCAAGTTCCAACGGAATGGTTCATTGGAATGTTTTTGATTAAATAACTAATAAAAATGTTAGATTGCTTTTCAATTTTTCGATTCAGATCGGGATTAGTGTATGATTCAATAAATGTTGATTAAGATCAAATACTCGATATTCTTATAAAGAATCAATGAATATATGATAATTAAATTGAAGATATTCTTTGTGAATTAACGTGTTTTTAAGTTCATTCTTCATTTATGTTTATTTCATCCTTCTAGCTATACTAGTTTTTGTCACGTGCGTTGCACGAGTTTTGTATTTATTGTGTTTTCATTAACTTACAGATTGTAGATTTATCTGTTGAAGATCAAAATTGTTTGTAACTATAGGATTATGCTAGATTAATTCTTAATTCTTTCTTTGAAATTTCTTATAAAAATTAGTTAACTGTTGTCACACTTGTAATCTCGGCTCTGGAGTGCTTAAGAGAAATCATTAGTTCTTCCTTTGAAATTTCTTATAAAAAATTCGCTAAAAGCATTTCAACACTTGCTACCTTCTTCCTCAAAAATTCCTTTTTGGAATTTGGACTTGTTTAAGAGCAATCCTGTTTTCTTCTAAATTTCGTTGTGGGACTTACAAAACTCACAATCTCCGCTCGAACTACTTGAGAGTAATTCTTATTGCTTCATCCGAAATTCCTTCTGGGAATTTGGACTTTCATAAGAGCATTCATTACTTTCATATAGAATTTTTTATGATAATTGGATGGAAGGTCGTAGAACATAGAACATCAATTTGAAACACTTAAAGAGACATGACAAGGCATTGAATTGACGCAAAATAATTAACATTGAATCATGTCTATATATAATTTACTTATCATTTTTTTCATGAAAAATAAATGTTCAGCTATCGTAGAAAATTACAATTTTTTATGTAATGCCTTTCAAGGATTCTTTCAATTGACATGTCTTATTTTCTATATTATTTGATAGGATTACTTGTTTCCACCACAATTCGTGAATTTGTGTACTTTGTTGACCAGCTTTTGAGTACAATGAAAAATTTATGCCAAGGATATTTTTGAAACTTTATAAATTTATGTTATCTTTTTAACTTACAACTATGTAACAAAAAAAAAATAAAAAAGGAAGCCACACGCATGCACTCCTTCTACCCTTTGTAACTATCATTTTACACTAACACGAATAAAAAAACTAAAAGATTTAACAAATTAAAGAACAAAAAATTGTGAGCGAAAAAAAAAAAGAAAAAAAAGTTATTGTAAAGTTTTTTATGAAATTGAAATAATTAAAAATAAAAATAAATATTATTTATTAAGAAAATGACGTCTTATCATAAAACGAAAAGAATTAAAATGAATTTTAAATCCAAAAAAATTATTTATAATATGAAGAAAAACGAAATTTTAAAACAATTTTCAAAAAAATATAATAAGAATAAAATAAAAGAAAGTTACGAAAATTAAATAAAGAATATATAAATATTATTTAGTTAAAATTAAAAAAATAAATTTTATCACAAAGAGAAAAGAATTAAAAAGAATTTTAAATTGAAAAAAAAAATTATTTATAATGTAAACAAAAGCAAATAAAAAAAATGAAAAAAAAGGAAAAAAATTCCCTCCAAAACACTCCATGCACCATGGAGTGCACAGAGTGAACAACTCTCCATGCACGGAGAGGTGAAATATTTCAAATATCTACTTGCAAATGCTACCAAAATGAGAGAATATTTCATCAGCCTCTCCACAGGTTATATATTTAGCTCAAATTCATAAACATAAAGGCTATTTTATTCACCTGTACAAACATATCCATAGTTGGTGGCAGTAGGATAATACAATCCCTGATTGACAACACATGGGACTCCTTCGTTGTACATGGTTTCAAATTGTTCAAGGAGTGGACTGGTGGTCTGTGAATTTGATTCAGCACCTTGCATATGAGGGACCAAATTTTTTTTTATTATAATAATAATCATTCGTTTCAAACATTAAAAATATGAAGAAAAAAGAGGCGGAAGAAGTGTCGAGCAGCTGTCCGCATACCCCCACGCCCTCTATCTAGGACAAGATGTAAGTGTTATGCCCTAAATCCAATCGATTTAGGTTATAAACGCTTTTAATATGTTTAATGCATTTGATTTTGACGAGATCTATTATTTATTTAAATTAATTTTGTGATAAATAATATTAAATAATAGAATCCGAAGATCCAATTTTAAGTGATCTGTTAATCACAAGGAGTTGTGATTGTGAGATACAAATTACATATAATTGGATCTTGAATAAACCGTGGTCGTAAGTAATAACGAGGTACGAATATTGTTAATACAGTTAGACCATCACGTGTGGCATTTCTTACTTGTGAAGTAAGCAGCTGATCTCACGAGCTAAAGTGTGGTGACACTTAAATGAACACGTGGATGTTTTGTTATAGAACAAAACATTGGAGACCCGCTAAGAGATTCCACATGGATAACTATCTGAGTGTTAGTGGTTAATCTCTAACGTTCGGTAATGAAATTGGTCCTACAACTTGAGGTCATCATAGTACCTTATATGAGGACAGTCATATTTTGACGGTATTGGATGTTGCTCTGTCAAGGGCCACTAATACGACATCGTTCGGGTATGTCAAGAACCATATGAAGGTTGTGAATGATCAATAGAGGATTCGTCACTTTTAGATAGTAAGAGATTGTGATCTACATTTCATTTAATTAAGTCAATAACGAAATCCTTGGCCAAGGTGTACATATAAGTCGAAAAGAGTTTTCGACTCATATTGACTTAATAAAAGAATGAAAGATATGATCGATAATCGAGATTGACACACTTCCATATCTCGTAGTTGATCGGATCATATTGACGAAGGGATTATAATTTCATGATAAACGAACAGTTTTGGTTTTGTCATACCATGTGACATTTTTCGTCACATGTATTGCCCTAATACATTGCTAGATGTCAATTTGGGACGACGAGTGTGAATCTGTGATAAATTAAAAGAGTGTTTAATTTATTAGTTTTGATTAGATCAAAATAATATTTCACGTCGTTAGGCATCGTGGTCGGGAACCTAATGGGTCGCACACAAAAGAGAATTGATAGGTTGCAAATTCTCAATTGATTAATTTAACAATCGTTGGATAAATTAATTAATTGGATTTGTTATTTATATTTCCGAATTAATTAATTGGATTGATTAATTCACGGACCGGATTTAATTAAATGGATTAATTAAACAATGGACCGGACGGGGCCGAGCCCGTTTGGGTTTATATAAATACATGACTAGGGTTTGAGGTCTATGAGGTTTTCATTATTCTTGCTGGCACAAGAGGAAAATTCTAGCAATTGCAGTCTATTCTCTGTGTGGATTTCATTGGAGGCTGGACAATTGAACAATTGTGGGAGGCAGATTCTAGCTGTTGGAAAGGAATAACGCGAAGGAGTTTGCAAATTAAAAGAAAATGTATATTTCTTATCACAGTTTTTATCTAAATACAAAGTTGAATCCTGAATGAGAATTGAAATTTGTTAAATTTCGCTGTGCATGTTTAAGTAAATTCTCAACACAAGATACAACAGTACTTGGAGTAATGTTTTGATTAACTATCAAGCAATCACATAGAACAGTTCGTTTGTATGAATTTTCTCTATTTACTATGAAGATTACTTTTGGGAAATGAGAATTTTGTTGGATTCTGTAAATTATAAATGGTTATCATGCTTTTTGCTATCAGTTAATTTTGCATCGATTATTTCTCTTTGGTTGTGCCAATTCTTGTCAAGGAATTTAAGAATTGAAAAATGTAATTTATATTCGATAAATCAATGTTGTTTAGACTTTTCTTTGTGGGTTCTTGATAAGAACCACACATTAAACTTTAGAGAAGAGAAGAAGAAATAACGCGTGATTTCTACGAAAAAGTAAAGAATTTTGGATGAGAAAGGGGAAATATCACTGTACCAATTATACGAAACGATGTCGTTTTTGCTCAAATAACGGGAAACAAAAAAAATGGCTACAGTGCGATAAAATGGAACAAGTAAAATAAATAAAAAAAGGCTACAGTGAGATAAAGTGAAACAATTCACTGTTCATTTCTACCGTAACTTCACATTCTTCTTTTTATAGAGTAGGGATAACAAACACATTGTTTACTATATTAATGTGTTGTTGCACCGCCATATGAACTTCATTATGATTGATATGGACTGTCATCAATAGTCACAATAAATTAAATCTACAACACTCGACGTGAACATTAAGCTCAATCTCAGTGTGTACTTTGAATTTATGACTAACATTAAGTAACCAATTTCAAACACTGTCATCGACTTATAGCTTGGTAAAATAAAAGGAAAAAAATCGAGTTCTAAAACTAGGAAGTATCATTAGTGAGATAATCACTCAAGTGAATTATGTGAAGATTTGATATTTATCCTTAGACCTTGGTGTAATTAATTCAGACATGAGATCCAATGCCTTTCTATAGTAGCCCTCGTTTTTGGGAATGCATACTGGCAATGGCATAACGATGGTAGAAACTCTAATTCAATATTAACGAGAGCAATTAAATCGTCAAAACAAAAATGATAGATAAGAATACACAAGATTTATAGTGATTTGTCAGAATAAGTGATTATGTTCTCTTTTGCCGTTACCATAGTTATTAAACCCGACCTAGTTGTTGACCTAAAGTAATCATTAGGTCATGAGATCGGTGGTTCAATAGGTTCATTGTTACATCGTAATTTTAATTAAGACTAGTCTTTGCCTCGTGCGATGCACGAGTTTTGTATAGATTTTGTTATTAATAGCGTGGATTATGTCAAGTGTTTAAAAAAAGAAATGTGTTAAGTAGTTGAAAATGAGGAATTGAAGAGAAAGTAATTTCATTGAAAGCTATAAATTAACCATAAGGTAGATCAAAAATATATACAACATTATGCAAAATGAACTTGGCCTTTTTTTTAAGATAATACTGCTCATTTCATTTTTTACTCTATTTTTTCTTTCATTTTGTCCAGTATAAATAGATTTGAGCTGGCACTTTTTAACTCTGATTGGTGAGTAGCTGATTTGAAAAGAGATTTTTTGGCTGGAGGGGAGCAACTGTCATCTGCATCTGCATCCATGTTAAAATTGTCCAAATTTTTTTCAGGATTAATATTCTTTTCGCAATCTTATTCTTCATCTACAATTAAACATTCGACAGAAATGATGTCAAATTTGTAATTGGATGAATTAGGTTCTGTTTGTATCGCTTTGAGATAGAATGCTCTTTCAATATTTTGCATTTTTTCAATTATATCTCCAAAATCTGCTTGTGAACCCTGTGTATAAAAAATATGAATGTCATGAAGAAATTTATCAAATATATCAAAAGAGATTGGAGAAAACTGTAAATTATTACAAAGTTTGTTTCTTCCATCAAAGTTTGTGCATTTGTGAACATAAGTTTTTTTGCAGCTTCACCAATTGCACTTGCATTTATGCATCATGTGGCGTCTGATACTTGGACATATGCTCTTGCTCTGAGATAAAGAGAGTAATTATTTATTTTTGTAGTAAGAAACTATATATATATATTATTAGAAAGGTGTGAAGAAATATATTTTACCGAGGAATAGCTTTGGAATTGGAACTTTTATAGAAAATACAAACATATATTTCACCAAAATCAGCGCTTGATCGCCGATAACAATTGCTGCAAGCCATATACCAACATTTTGGATCTATTTTTTCCATTTTTGCAATGGCATTCACCCAATAAAATTTTCTCTGAAAAGGGAAATTGTAATTTATAAAGAAACATAAATAGAAATCAAAATATATTGTGTACAGAGATATAAAAATACTGGTAGAAGTTGACTCTGTAGATTTTGAATTAAGGTGAATTTGTTGCGCACTGGAGGAGACAATTTTGTGGGAGATTTTTTAGTGTATGGTTTTTTCAAAATCAACTCATCAATTTTGTCCAAATTTGTATCTTTTCTGAAAGAAATGAAAGAGTAGATGAGCCAAATAAAACCAAAATAAATGTAAGCTGAAGGATATACATACATACCATTTAACCAATTCTTCTACTGCCATGAAAGAAGTATTCACGAAAAATGTACTACGAACTTTTGTGGAGAGTTTTAAACCTACACAATTCATTGATACAAGATAAGAAATGCAATTTTAAGCAGAGTTTAAATAAGAAAAAATAATAGAAATTTACCAAAAAAAGAGGTAACTTTTAGGTTTGTTGCAAAGATTACTGATTTTTTGTCAATATTTTTTGAAAATAATTTGCATTCTCTGTCAACAAAAGAATCCCACATTGTCAACATCATTGTTCTGAATTTTTGGTCCAAAAGTATTACATCTTGTACCCAAGTTTGGTTGTCATCTTTTGATTGAATCAATCGTTTAGGCATCATATCAATCAGAATAGCCAAAATATCTGCAAAAAAAATAAAAATAAATAAATTATTTTTGTGTTGACTGTAATTATAATTATTTGATTAAATTATATATAATAGTATTATTTATTTTGAAAATAACGATGGAATTTCTTACTTATATCAGTGTTTGTATCCATGAATTGCTCAATTTCATCAAAAGAAGTTAGGTGATAGGTGGAAAAAACAAGTTCTAGGTTATTGTCATTCAACTCTTCAACACGAGTTTGTCCAGAAATCGTCCATTGTAGAGCTCCTGTTGAATATTTGTAGTTTTCAGTGTTGTTTTTAATATAAGCTTTAGAAATTGCATACGTCTTTCCAAGAAGAAGTTGATTTTCGAAGGCAGTGATATTTGAATCATATAGACTTGCTTGGATAGTGTTACACTGATAGATAAAAAGATAAAAATTGATTAGTGTAAGATTGTGTATATATATATTTATTTAATATTTAATTTTAATAATAATAAAAGAAAGAAAACATATTTTTTTGGAAAAGGAAAAATAATACTAAATCGTTGTATAACTTACGTTAGCATCTATTAGCATCATCTGTTGATATCTTTCATTACCTTGTCTTGAAGGTTTTGGTGATTTTTGATAAGATGAGATAACGAATCCAAATAGAAGAAGATATATATAGACATCTAGAGTTATATCATTTATATTTTTTATTTGGATATTTGCTGTAAAATCTAATCCATAGCCATATCTGGTATGGGGATGACTTGTAAATTGGGGGATTTCTTTTGATGATGAGATAACCAATCGAAAATAGAAGAAGATATCTATATTTTTTATATTATTATATCTACCAGTAGTAATATATTGTAAAATCTAATCTATAGCCATACCTGATATGGAGATTACTTGTAAACTGGTATAGGGATTACTTGTAAAGTTGTAGTACTCATGAGATGAACTCAATTAATTATTATTAGAAGTATCTGACAATGTGTAAAATTTCATCGTGTTAGAGTAACTCAATGGCTTGTGTATGGGGATGACTTGTAAATTGGGGGATTTTTTTGGATGATGAGATAATCAGTCGAAAATAGATGAAGATATCTATATTTTTTATATTATATTATATCTACCAATAGTAATATATTGTAAAATCTAATCTATAGCCATACCCGATATGGAGATTATTTGAAAACTGGTATAGGGATTATTTGTAAAGTTGTAGTACTCATGAGGCGAACTCAATTAATTATTACAAGTATCTGACAATGTGTAAAATTTCATCGTGTTAGAGTAACTCAATAGCTTGTGTAAATAGGTTTTATACGTTGCATACTTTATACTGAGTAAACTGTGTAAAAAGATAATGAGTGATACAATGAGAAAGAGTTTTGAGAAAAGATATTGATGATATATTTTGTGACAAATTTGATAAAATTAGTTTTTAGTTTATTTTAATGTGAATGAGCATGTTAAAAAAAAAAAGGAGAATTTATTTCCTACAATTATTATCCTAACTAACTCACATAGCAACAAAATAACATTCATACAATCATTATCTTCATTTATTGTTTCAACTACTAAAAGTTTAAAGTTTAAAGTCACGAGAATTCATATTCACATGTGAAGAATCTTATACCATTTATCTTATCAATTATACTAACTGTTTACCAATTCTACATATTTTTGCAAGAGAGAGAGTTTTCAAAGTAGAGAGTAGAGAGAAACATTTTAGCTGGTTGAAAGGTAAGATTTCTATTGTTGAATTAAAGAAAATATTGTTCGGCATTCTCGTGCACGGAGAGGACCTCCCTCTCCGCACGGAAAGAGGACCTCTCCGTGGACGGAGAGGGTGCCTCTCCGTGCATAGAGAGGTAGAAGAATGCAGGGCGTGTTTCTCCTATAATTATGTGAATTCATTACCTATTAATTTGATCATTAGTGTTCATTTGCGCTATGAAGTTTCTAATTATAGTTTTTAACTAACAATATCAAATAAACAAGCTAATTATGAAGCAAATTCATACATTTATTCTTTCAACTATCTCAATATTTTTAAGCCTACATTCTTATCATTTGGAATGCATTGAGTCTATTAAAATCAAGGCATAGAAGAGAAATAACAGACAAAGATATTCCTAACTACACAAAAAATAGATGACAGTTTATTAGAAAATCAAGCCAAGAACTTATGTAGCAAAGTATCTTCTATACTCGGAAATATGTTATATATTTTTGTGAAGGCCTAAATATCATTATAGAAAATCTTTAACAATTTAGCTATTGACACGACTAAATCAAGGTTTAAACCCTCATAAGCTTTGAGTTTCCTAATGAACATTGCACAAGGAATGTCTGAAAGCATAAGCTTTAAGCCCTTTTGAAAACACTACTTACTATATTATGAATATGCCCATTCTTAACCTATCCCATCTAATTTCACAGTAGATTCATCTTGAAAATTCTTGTCTCAGTTTCAGTCAATGAATGTGTGCGCCTCTCCGTGTGCACAGTTGTATAAATAATTGGGATTACTATGTATACATGGAAAAATGTCTATGAATTATAGCTGACAAAGGTTGAATTGTAACTATAATTTATGAAGAAAAACGTTCATAAATAAAATTAAATTTGAAGAAGCAGAATCATATAAACATATTAGATTTGACTCTTAAAGTGAAATTTTCAACAGTAGAAAAAAGGAAAATAAGATGGAGGAAAAATTATAGTCTTAATTTTTCATATAAGCCTGCATTTTACCTAATGTATAAAGTCTTGGAGCTTTAGTATTTTTTTTTGTCATAATCATCTAGAGCTAGAATTTCTTATAAATATAAATTTGTGTATTTTTTTTATTATGCAGATGTCTCTTAAATATATTGTCTCTCCAGATCAGTGGTTTCCTGCCACTATTTGTCAATATCCAAATCAGCAATATCTCCTGGATTTTTTTCAATTTATAGATGCAAATCAACAGACTTCTGTTATGTGCAGTAATTTTTATGGATTTTTTGTGGGAGTTATGTATAGGGAAGAGAAGGAACAATTTAGCAGTAAGTTGATACATGACTTTGAGATGAAGCTTATACACTGTGGTAAAAATAACGAAGTGTGGGTACGCCTAGGTGATCGTGTTGCCAGATTTAGTGTGCAATAATATTGTCTAATCACTGGATTACCATGTCATGAATCATCTGTGGGGATTAATCATAATAACCATCGTATTATAAATCAATATTTTAATGGTTTGAGAAGAATTAATATGAGATTGTTGCATCAAGCATTCCATTCATGTGAAGACTATATAGATAAATTTAAGTTGGGGTTGGTTATGTTCATGGAGTGTATTTTGAAACCAACTGGCAGAAATATTGATTATAAGACACTTGGTATGGTTGAACATCTCGATGACTTTCTTGCTTATCCATAGGGTCGAAAAGCATATTTTGTTTTGTTAGATTCTTGACAAGAATCACAAGCTCAAAAAGTGCAAAGGGCATAACAAAATCAATCAGATTGCAAATATGCATTAAAAGGATATCCACTTGCATTCCAGGTAAATTTTTTCTACTTTTATTTTATATAAATTATTTGTATAACAAAAGATTATAATTATTTGCAGTTCTGCATATATGAAGCTTTTCCAGAGATTGAAAAAAAATTTGAACGTAGGAGATACAAAACAGCACAAAGTCCTTGAATGTACAAGTGGAAACCCAATGTAATATTGACTGAGAGAATGGTAAAACAGTTTTCGGCCACAAGGGAACATACCTTTTTAAGAATGCATAATTACATATTCATTTTATCATTTAAAAACTAAATTTAGTTATAATGATTATAGATTGAGGTAGTTGCTGTGTTATATCCCACGGAAGAAGAGTTAGAATTGTCATGGTACACAACTCTTTCAATGCCAGCAGATAATGAACATAACATCTTAGATGGTATAGTTCATGAAGAATTAGACAACACAGTACAACAAATCCCACAACGAATTGCAGAAAACATCTTCGTGCAAGAAACGACCATTCCGAGTAGTTCGAGAACTTCTCCTCAAGTTGGTTCTGCTTCTGGTTTTGA
>NC_036244.1:15064822-15089693 GCF_002742605.1 Olea europaea var. sylvestris | reverse complement strand
TATTCATTCATAATTTTCCAGGATATACCAGGACAGTTCTCTAGATATCACCTACCAAGAGGTGTGCGAAGTGTTCAAATCCACGACTCTTTACATCACGACTGGGAGCTTGCCACAAATCTGCGACCAAATGGTCTAATAAGATGTATGACTATAGGTTGGGCAGATTTTTTTAGAGAAAAAGTACTACAAATGGGCAATACATGTGTTTTCGAACTTTTGAACAGTGAACCCCCAACATTCATCGTTTACAAAAAAGACCACGTTGGTGGAAGTTTGACACGTCTATGAGACCTCTTTACTTTCTCCTAATTATTTTCGTGTATTTCTATTTTGTTATTTCCTTGCCCAATTCTAAATATAATTTTAAAAAAATACAAAATAAAAAAATTACAAAAATTTAAAAAAATATATATAAATATTATTTTGTTAAAATTGAAAAATTAAGTTTTATTTAAAAGAGAAAAGAATAAAAAAGAAATTTAAATAAATTGATAAAAAGAAGAATTATTTAAAATATATATATATAAATTTTGTCTCCATGCACGGAGACAGTGTCTCCGTGCATTGAGACACTTGCCTCCAAATGCCTTCGTGCAGCCTCCGTGCACGGAGGCTCCAACATATATATATATTTTTTCCGTGCACAGGGACACCGTCTTCGTACATGGAGACCAATGTCTCCGTGCGCGGAGGCGTTTGCTCCGTGCACAGAGAGATTCCTTTTTTTTGTTTTTTGTAGTTTTAGTTATAATTTTTTTTTTCAATTTATAATTCTCTCTAATTATTTTCTCTTCAAATTTGTTAATTACCAAGTAATACGTTGTAAAAAATTTCTGTCGCATATTATCTCTATCTTTTTTTTTTTAATATAAAAATGATATTTTTCTTATATTCCTACTATATATATCTATATCGGAGTGAGGGAGGAATGAAAATTGCGTGTTGCAGTAAATTTGGAGGTAGGGATACAATAAAATAAAATATATATCAAGCAAACGGCGTTGTTTCTGGTCCCCAAATTGAAAAAAACAAAAAAAAATTGCTACAGTAAAGATGGATCAAGACACTGTTGCTTTCTACAGTGCCCTCACATTCCCCTTTTTTATATAGTAGGGATATATTTTTTGACAGTAAAAGAAAACCAATTTCTCACATTACGTTACAAAGGTTTACTAGTTTCCATAATGGTCAAGGAAATGATTTTCCATGTTGGACGCCCAGGTTCAAATCACTGATATTGCAAGATTTCCTCTTAAACCTGTCTAAATCAAACGATTATTGAGTGGTTTAATCGTTTCTAGACTGGTTCCTTTACTTACTTGAATAATTAATGCGCTCGAATTTGACCACTATCCTGTTTGGTGGTTCCCGGTCCAGATCTATAATGCTAAGAAATCTTTTTCATCTTTATTATTTTATTCTTTTATAAAAATAGGTTCAAGTGTTACCAAATTCTTTTTCATCTAATTTAAGTGGAAAATATAACTTTTATTAAGTGTTGAAATTTAAAAATGTAATTGATAATTCGATAACGATAAAATAACAACTTAAGTAAAATTTTCATATTAAATATAATTCTTGAAACACTCCGTTCCAAACTATTAATTTAATATTTAACATAAAATGTTGAATGCTGGATCTCTAAAAATATTAAAATAGCATGCATTAACATAAAGATATTATTCAAATAAAAGTTGACAATTATATTTTTTGAAAACTTTACTTGTCGAATCCCATAAGAATCACTCGATCAATCTTCCACGATTTGCATGACTCGTTCTCATCTGAAAAGTTATTGTAAGAGTGGGTATTTTGAAAAATACTCAGTAAGAATACGTGCATATTAATAACATGACTTAAATATAAAACTAACATAACATATCGACATTTCTCAGATTAAGAGCTCAAGGAAATTTTTAAAAATTCTCATATCCTATAGGATTTAACACAACTAACCCAAAAGCCCATTCGTAGGATTTAACATACTTGACCTAACGGTTTATCTCGAAAGATTTAACATAAAAAACTACCCAAAGGCCTTATAAGGGCATCTCCAACCACAACACCATTGCACCATTTTTTGGTGCAAAATTGCTCCAACCCAACACCAAATTTTGCACCATTTTGGTGCAAAATTGTGCAAAGTGTAAAATGTCCCTTTTGCCCTTATTTAATATTTCCCAAATAAATTTGTTGAGGGTATTTATGTCATTTGTGCTATATATTTTTTAATATAGTAAATTATTATTATTATTTTTTATTAATATTAATATTAATATTATTTGTATTTGTATTTAAAATAAATTTTAAATATAAGACATAATAATTAATAAATTAATTAAAAGACGAAAACAATTTAAAATACATCAAACACGATTATTTATTAAAATTAACATGAAATATATTAAATAGAGACATACATACGATAATCTACTTTTATTTTTAAAAAAAAAGGATACATTAAAAGTGCATTAATCGAAATGCATTAATCGATCATTTGTGGGATGAACATGTGAATTCTGAGAATTAAATTGCAAAAATTTAGTGACTTCGTAATATCGTCTATCCAAATTCGAAATGCATTGTACTATTTTCTGATGGCATGATTTCATATTTTCATTATTGTAGTATTTTTATTAATTGTTCTATGTTTTTTATATTTATTAATGAATTTAATATTTTTCGTAATTTTTCGTAATTATTTATTTAGTAATTTATGTATTTATGAAATAATTAAATAAATAATATTTCGAATAAATAAATTATAAAGAATAAAAAAAGGGAAGAAAATGGTTAAATACTATTCATTTGGTGTAATGGTTGAAGATGAATTTTAGTTTGGTGCAAGATTTGATACAAAATTTGGTGCAAAATGGTGCAAAATTTAGTACAGGGTTGGAGATGACCTAATATTTCATGCCAAAATTTATATAAATATTAAGAAATAAGAATTTATGACTTTGCACTATGTATTCTTATCTTAATTGACACCAAAATAATATGAAAATATGAGCTGAAGAATGATATAGAAAGTAAAATTCCTTCAATAGTATGATGAATATGTATAATTATACAAGAGCGGATTTTTTTTTTCTCAAAGTAAACATAGTGTCACCTAACTATGTAATGGATATGTATATATAATATTAAATTATAGACGGCAACCCAATCAATTATAACTCTTTTCAAGTTAAAGTATGTAATTATGAGGCAAATTAGTTAATTTATTATAAGTTGATGGGTTAATTAGATTTAATTACTTTAATTACATTAAACCTTTACAATTTTTTCATGTTGCAACGTACAAACTCGTAAAAGGTTATATATTATATATATATATAAAATATTAAAGAAAACCATTTTCCTTCTATATAAATAACTCGAATATGACAAGTTTATAAGTTCTTTTTCTTGGACCCCATTTATGTTATTCAACAAGATCTACAAAACGAGTATAATATTTGATATATTTCATCAACTTCTAAAAATACTTAAATATTTGATCCAAATAGTTTACGATAAATTTTAAAAGTACTCATAAGTAAGGTAAATCTTTTATGCAAATAAGTGTATTGAGCTTTTTTTTAATGTTTGAACTTATTGTGATGATAAAATTAGATATGGACCATTCCATTTGCTAAATGATCAATACTAAATTTAGACCCATATGAAAATAGTAAGAAAAATTCAGGATGTTACAAGATCAGCCGATTCGATCCAATTTTAATAACTACGACCACAACAATAGGTTGCAAGAGAAAACACGTACACTCTACATTCTCTAGTCTCTATCTCCTTTTGATAGTAATACAAAATTTTAATAGTGACTTCAAATAGTGGCAATAATTAAGCTACACAACTTACCAGAGACAATGCATGAGCTACACTACTTTCATAAACCATAAATCTTTCATTAATCCAGTCAAATAATTAATCATAGCCAAATAATAAGGATCCATGTTCTACGCACGTTTAACTATGATTAGTGATATAATAGTTTATAACTGTTGACTGTTGACACGCACACATGACCACGACCTCTTTGTTTTTGTTTCTCAAAGTTGATGCTTACTCAACAAGGTCGTCTTTTCTTTTCTGGGTGGAGAGTATAGATATGGCACATGAACACTAATATAAAAAACCCTATCATGTGCTAGTTTCGAGTATTTTGTCCCTTTAAACTTAAGATATGTAGAACTTGAATCCTTGTTCACATGAAGAAATTAGTAAAGTACAATTTTACTTCAGAAAAGCAGCTCCTCCTCACATGAGTGTGGAGATTGAGAGCTTTCTTTAATAGATAATTTATTGTAACTTCAAGGTCTAATTAATGGAGTACTACGGCGATTGTGTGTTTGTTTAGTATATGATACTCCTTCTGTCCCATTTTATATATGTCGACTTTTCTAACCAATTTTTCTCCCTTAATGTTGAAATTGTACAAATATAAATAAGGGTAGAATAGGAAAGTGTTGCCAAAAATTGCACATTAAATAAGATTTTTTAATTCGTGTAAAAAGCAAAACCAATCTATATAAATGGAATTGAGGAAGTATATATTTTGAATCTTTGATAGTGATTGGCACATGTTGGATACGTATCACTTTAGAGATAAGGATATGATTTTAACTTTTTTTTCTTCTTTAATTATATCAGAATTATTTAGTCCAGGATAATAGAAATTAATAAGAGATTAAAAACTCATTAAAGTCCCGAAACTAGATTTTTAGGCGAAACATAAAAGAATGAACAAATAAATTTTAGGCGATTTGGCAATTGATTTGCATTCAAGGGCAAATGGCAAGTAGAAGTTCATTCGACTCAGAGGGAGGGAATGGAAGCAAGCATTTCTCGTTTAATAGGTGATGAACCAGACATGCTCATATACTTAGGTATGCCACTTTCATAGCAACTTCCACAAGGTCTTCAAGTAATCCGAACCTTCTACAAAATTTACTAAGCACGTTTGGAGTTGTTTATGAATGGTTTAAATTATAAATAGATAGAAATAAGTGATGAATAAGTGAGTATTATTTGTTGATCTCACGAAATATGCAGATAAAAAGCGATTTGACTAGTAATACATAAATTATATAAGTAACCAAACATGGGCTAAAATGATATCAAAGTCTCACCTAAAGAGAGATTGTTAACTCATTGAACAAACAAACCAATTCTTATTATAAATAGATGGAATATGGGTGGATATTCTTAAAGGTCCAAAATAACACTACTTGACATTTATAATTGAGGCTGGTCTAAAATTACAACCATGGTTCTTTGGGCCCTTTATGGGGGCTACACAGGCTGGACCATATTCCCATCAAATTATCATAGGATCCTCATCACTTCACACAATCTTAGCCACAGTTGTAGAAAAAGAATTCCATAGACTGAAAATATCAAGAGCCAACTCCAATGGAGGCCTCTGATAATGAGTTTCCAGGATTTCAATGTTCGGTTCCTACTAATGAGTTTGCGATAGCACAAAAATCGCCTTTGAGTCGGTTGCAAAGACGTGCACCATGTCGTCTCCAGCTGAATCTAGCCAGCAATCTTGAATGCAAAGGTGCAGTGAGGTCCAGTGGGGGGAATATAGATTCATCATCAACAATTAGTCCATATTTTCCCAGTAAAGATCCTATTCCTCTTCTCTCTCCTCTTGTATTGCCTTCCATGCTTGAATCTCCCATTAGCCAACAGGCAAACCAGGAGAAGTCTGGTTTATAATCATAAGGTTTATCTCGTAAATGGATTAGAGTTTGGTGTCGATATTAATGTCATGTTTGATAAGGTAGATTCAACATTACTATTGCTAGAGCGAAGAAAATAAGTTATGATATTGTCTACTATACCGTCCTGTCTATTTTAGTATCGAGTATTGTATCAAACATAACGTAATTGTACAATGCATTTTTCTTTTGATTGTTTAAAAAATTATGCTAGTTCATGATACTTATCCTCATTTCTTTCTTTCTTTTGAAATCTCAAACCCACACCCATGAATACTCTCTTTTTTATTTTTTTTACAATCATAAATGGGAACCATGTAATGAAATCTTAATTAGTTTTTTTATAATCTTTTCGGATTATTTTTTTTAATGAATTATGAAACAATCTTGGAATATTAGGTTTGGACTTAGATTGTCTTATGTTCTAAAACTCAGAGCTTTATGACTAATAACATAGTTTGTAGGTTGGAACACAAGTACATGATTGCACATTATAAGAGATAATTTTGTGCTATGTTTATTTTCTTTAATCCCGTCCAATTCTACCATTCTGCGAAATAAATTATTGTTTCAAGTCTAGAACACAATCTAGCAATGGAAACATTTAGCTTAGCTTTATGGTCATTCCAAGCCTCTTTTTATTAACTGGCCGACTTCACTCGATTTGTCGAAAATTGCAAGTCAGTACTACTTCATAGATAGATCGAGTTAGTACATCGATCTTACACACTAATACCATGTTTGAGTCGCATCTTTGGAAAAAAAATACATTCTTAAATAATGATTTGACATCATTTTAACCACACATTCTTCAATAAAATAACATTACACGCAAATTCAAATTTTTTCCTTATTTTTTTAACTATATATCCTCCATCAATCTACTATTTCAAACTATATTCTTTCAAAATAATATGGCTCAAACACACACTAAGTGTGCATGTGATCGAGAGGGCAATGTAGGTATTCTTATAAAATAAATAAAGAAAGGAAAACACCGTGAAATTAAAAAAATAATAATAAAAAAAATAGCTAATGATATGCGACTTTCTTTCTTCCCATTTGATCTTATTAAACTTTAAATTACAGAATAATAATTTATGCACTGGAATATTTTGTTTCCTAATACTGCCTTCGTCCAATGTACCGTGGAAGGTAAATGTGAAAATTCAAAATTCCTCTGAGATTGAAAGTTACGATTTTGACCCCTCTACTGCACTCTACTTTTTTCCAATGTACAATTAATTAAAATTCATTTTAGTTGAAATATATATATCAGTAAACACAAATTACGGTCAAGCCGTAAAGGTATGAAGGGTTGAGAGAGGTAAAAGCATAGGCCAAAATGAAATACTATGAGAATTCAGAGCATGTTGGGAAAAATGTTTACAATTTATTTAATTATAAATAGATAAAAATTGAGTGATGAATGAGTATGTATTATTTTTGGATCATGATAATTAATTATTAAGTTAATTTTTATTTACACATTTCAAGGGATTCATAACCTATATTTTTTGTTTTGTAATTGGTCCCCAACTAAGGGTCTCGTCAATATGATGGTTTAAACGTCAATTTTTTACTAAAATGATAGTTGTGCCCTTAGATCGAAAATATATGGTTGAAAGTAATTTTTTTTGAAGGATGTATAGCTAGAAAGAAGGGAATTTTATGAATTTATGTGCAAAATTATTTTATTTAAAAAATGTAAGATAAAAAATGAATTTTAAAAAAGGGAGCCAAATATGAACTACATATTGTCTCGATTTTCACCTAATCAGTTTGGATTTACGAGTCAACTCAATCAATTCCATTCGAATTATGAAGGTGTTTGAGACCCATTTTTATGTAAAAATGTATTTTATAATAGTAAATTAATTGAGAATATATGGTTGAAAAATAAGGAATTTTTTTTTTACGTATAATATTATTTTAATAAAGAATGTGTGATTGAAAGGAAGAGAGAGAAAAATGCATTTTGAAAAAAATGATACCAAACGCAAAAATGCATTTTGAAAACTTTCTTCTCTAATTTTCATTTTGGTTTTCTTTTTATTTTTTCTCAATGATACATGTTTATTTTGGATTCGTTTGATATGGCTTTTAAGAAGTAATTCAAGTGGAAGAAGATTTTGAGAAAATAAATTAAAAGACGTTAATTCAATGTGACTTTTTAAAAGTACTTTTGGAATAAACAAAAAAAAAATCTTTTAAAAATTAAATTTCAAGCAAAAATTAGGATAACTTTTTGAGACAAATCTTTTACAAAACCAAAAGTAAGAACCCAGTTTGACACCTATTATTTGAAAAATTAAAGAGTTTTGAATAATATTTTTGGAGAATCTGTGATTAAAAAGTAAGGAAACCTTATTTGTTTGTGTATATAATATTTTATGGTGAATGTGTGGTGAAAAAATGATACTGTAACATACAATTTAAACCCTTATTTAAGCCCCATTCTTTTTATAAGATTGAATTTTTGAATAATGTATTGATGAAAAATGCGTGATTAAAAAATAAAGAAATGTTTTGAATTTGCTTATAATATTATTATATTTAAAAATGTGTGATTAAAATAATATCAAAATACTGTATAAAAATATATTTATTTTATTTTTATTTTTTCAAAAAATGAGCTCAAACAAGGGTAAAATTTTTAAAGGTCGTCAAAGAGTGTATAATCATCCTTCAATATACTTTCACTAATGCTCAGTGTACAGAATTTGGGTCACAGAAGTTTCACAAGGCTCTTACTGTGTAAGGGCCCCACATGTATTATTAAAAAATAACGTGGACTCCACGTGTGTCTATTTTGGAAAAGGCCTGTAAATTGGCCGTGAAGCACAACTCATATACTTTTCTGGTGTACTCCGAAGCATGCTTTACAAACCTCACAACGACTAATTAATTATTTTCCTTTTTGATAAATTTCTCCGCAAAAACAGGACTCTCTCTTTCTCTCTGTCTGACTGTGTGAAAGTTCCACGTTTGGGTGTTTAAATTTTTGAATTTCCACTCGAAATCCCCTACCCCAATTCCATTGGATTTCCTTCCCACGGCCGACCTTATTGTTTAGAACCCAAACGCTGTCCTTCTCGGCAGGTAAATTTCTAACTTTTCTGATTTACAATTTATGTGCTACGTGTGATTGTTATGATTCAATCAGGGTTCACGATTGAATTTTTTTCCCCTCATAATTTTAATTGGAAAAGAGTTTTAGGAACTTGTATTGTTGAATATTTCTCGGTTCATTACGGTTCAGTGGTTTCCTCGTTTTATTGTTAATTGAAGGTTTTCATGGGTTGTCTGAACCGTTTTTCTTTTTAATTTAATTCTCTTTAGGCATAATAAAGGTCAGGGATTTTTCATTGTACTTATCGTTTTACTGATGAAGACTCTTTGGCTGCACTAAATAGGTAAAAAAAGAAAAGCAAAATGAATTAAATGAATTGATTATTTATTTGAAAATTAGTGAACCTGATTAGTTCATTACTGATCAACTTTAGAGGTGCTAATTTCGAATGTTAATTGTGCAATTCAAATGCAGTACTTTGTTAGTGAACAAGACTTTTAATGGTGTATTCTGATACTAAATATGCATATTGATGTGGCAGTTATATATTTGGACAACGGAGTGCAATTCCATGAATTTGAAACAATGAATTTTTTTTTGATGTGTTGATATCGCAGTCCTTGCTTTATTTAACCATGTGCAAACAATTACAGAATTTAGGTTTAACTGATACCACTTATTGTTCCATTATATATCCAGTAGGTAAACGGGTTTTTTGATTACTTTCCTGAGTGAAAGGCTGTGGAGGCTTTACTTTCATTTAGTATATGTAAAAGCTTGTAGAAAATGGTTCTGTTAAAATTCTGGATCCCACTATGGTCCAGGAATTTATTTAGTTTGTTGTTCATAAGATGTTTCATGGTCTATCTGCACTGTTCTTCCTGGTTTGTTCAAAAGTTTTGGGAAACAAACGGATGAAATTAGGAATTTTCAACTGCAGTTATAAATTTTACTAATTATAAACGGTTTGGTTGCAATTACAACACAAGAAGAAAAAGTGGTAATAGGAAATAAGTTCCAGTTGTGTGGGCTAACAATTGCAGAATTCAGGTTTGAATTTCGATGGGGGTACCTTGTTATGTGATCTTGGTTCCATTGCATATACAGTGCATAACTAGGTAATGATTATTTGCACATGTGAAAGCTGTGAAGGTTTTAGACTCTCTGGAAAGGAATTCTATTGTGTGCTTTCACGTTTTCAATTTTTTTTTGGTTCTTCGTGAATGTATGTAGCCACTGTGGTCCAGGTTTAAGTACATCTTGCATTTCTCCTTTCTTAAAGATGTAAGCATGCTGGAAACTTTGTATTCGTGTATGTGGGTTATGAACATGGGCAATTAGGTATGCTGTTATTGCTGCCTGTAATCATGTATTTGCAACATTTGGAATGGATTATTTTTTGTTTCTCTCTTAAATAACTAGCTAATTGACCGTTATCCATTCAGTGGCAAATGAGGGGAATATCCATAAGTCACTCTCATCCCAGACCCTGCTCTGGGAAGAAAACATCAAGAAAGGACAGGAATAATGGGGAAGCTGATAATGTTATTCTCATCGATGTAGATCCTGATCATTTCGACAATGTTATTATCATTGATGTCCCTGAATCTTTGCCTAAGAAATCCCGAGGTTCAAGCTTGCTCAGGAAAGACAAAAAGTGGCCATATGTTATATGTATTGATGATGATGAAAGCACAGATGACAACTGTTCTGGTATTGGTGTAAATGCCAATGGTAGTTTCTCTAATAGTGCCACCTGTAGCAAGAAGTCTTGCCTTGCCTCCAAAGAGTTTGAAAATGCTGCAGATTCTGCTGGTGTAGAATGCCAGTTTGTTCCAGGAAATGCGACTCCAGTTAGGTTATCAAAATGCAAGCGCACCTACTCTGGAAAAGCTTCCACTAGAAATGGTTATGGTCCAGGTGTCAATTCAGAAGGTGATTTATCTGGTAAATATTCTCCGGATTGTGTGATAATGGAAGATTCTTCTGGAGAGCTTCAAAAACAGTGGGAAAAGGCTTTCTTCAGGAGAAAAAAAGATAAGTGTAATGGTAGATATGATGCTAAAGACTGTGATGATACTTCAAGGGCTTCCAATGAAAATCACCACCAGAATGTTACAGAGGAAATCAAGAGCGGAAAATATGAGGAAGCCCCATTTTGTTCTAGTACTAGCAAATCCAGTGAAGAAAATGAAGCTTCATCTCCTTTTGTTGCCAAAGAGGACGACAATTTCAGCAGCACATTTTTTAAGGATCCTACCCCTGATGATATTTCTTTGCAGTCAGTGCTGAAAACACACATGCAGTATAATCAGCCTGCTAGTAATGAGAGATCACATTCTGGGGCTGAATATTCTCCTTTCAACTTTACTGAGCAGCAGTCTTCCCAACATTATGATTTAGGTAGTTCCAGCTGTCACAAGAAGCAAAACCAGCACTCTCCTCCTTTGTCTCATTTTCCTTGTGATGGACATGGAACTAAGCAAGTTAATCATACAACTTCTCTTGAAGATGATGAGGAATTCATGCGCAAGCATCAAAATTCATTTGAAACTAATATTGATCATGACAGATCTACTGTAAGGACCAGAGCTGAGAAGTTTCAAGAGAAAGTTACTGTTAGTGATAAGGATATTGAGCATTCACAAACCTGTGAACCAGGTGCAACTAGCAGTGTCAAGGAAAAGGAGAACTTAATGTCTGAAAATTCTTCATTTGTGCAGTTTTCTTCACTGAATGATCAAGTTAAAGATGACGCTACTAGAGTTGGACCTGTCTCTGAAGAAGCCTTCTTCTGTAAAAACTATTCTCTTGATCCAAAAAATGTAATTGACAATAGCAAGTTGGTTCCAGAGATGCCATCATCCTGCAATAGGCATCTTAATGAAACACAAGCTAGAGAGGATGATTCTTGTTTGGACGAGGCTGCAGAAAAGCTCATTGAACCTGTATCAAACAGTCTTAGGGTGGTTGAAAGAGATTATTCACAACATACCCGACATGGAGAAAATTCGCAAGGTGTTGAGACTTGTATCATTAATGAACGAGAAAAGCTTAAGGAAACAGATGAATACAAAAGAGCAATAGAAGAAGAGTGGGCTTCTCGGCATCGAGCATTACAAATTCAGGTTTGTTACAATTACTGTTATATTTTCTTCAGTTATGCTGCATATTGGTTATTTTTCTTCATTCGTCATGTTTTGGTGAGAATTTTTGGGGATTACTTTGCATTATTTAATGCTGTTTTAGCTTTCTATAAAATTGCTAGGCTTCTGGGATTCTTTTAAAGTTCAAAGTCAACTTTTTGATGGTAGGTATTACTTAAATTAATGAGCATATCTAACATTGATAAAGAAAAATAGAAAATCCAACTTCTGTGACCAATTACGGCAATAAAAATCCAAATCTAGTGGCCAATGGAGATGACAATTATCGACATATATAATATAAATTTTAGAGTTAATAAGTGAAGTTTTTGAGGCCTACTTACTAATGGTGGTGGAATTTAGTTACAATTCTTGATTCTCTCTTTTGTATGCTCTTCTGAATGATGTTTTTATTTTGCAATTTTTTTGAGTTCTATATTCATCTAAAGCTTTGTACTTTTCATTTCAACTGAAGTATTTTCTACTTGAATTTCCCAAAATAATGGGGAAATTACCTTTAGTGGGTTCCTGTTCATAGCCCAGAATCGGGACAGCCATCAATCTGCTTCAGTTTAAGCACAGTTTATTTATGGGTTTAATGCTATCTCCAGTCAACAAATAGTTTGCATATGATGTGCCTGTTTGTTTCTTTAAAGGCTGAAGAAGCACAACACTTGAGGCAATTGCGGAAGAGACAAAAAGCTGAAAGCATGCGTTTGTTGGACATGGAAAGAAGACAAAAGCAGCGGGTGGAAGAAATACGTGAGACTCAAAAGAAGGTTTCTAAAACTCTTTCTCTTATACTTGATCCATTCATTTGTTAGTTTCTGAAGGTATCTTCACTAGTTACTATACCTTGAAATTTTGTATGATGTGAGTTATTCATTTTTTAACTATTAAGGATGAGGAAAATATGAACTTGAAGGAGGCAATTCGTACCGAGGTCAGAACACAACTTAAGAAATTGGAAACCATGTGCCATGATATGGCTTCTCTGTTGCATTACTTAGGAATCAAGATGGCTAGTTGGCCTCATCCATCACCACACGAGGTTGGTAATACTTCCACTTTAAAGTAGATATTTTCGTGGTCGGGTTGTATTATGGGTCTTTAGTTCCTTTTATGAGCATGTATTTTTTTGATGAATATATATTATGTCTATTTTCCTTCAATTGCAACAACTAGACCAGTCGCTGGTCACCTCATGTCTGAAAATGTTAGGTCACTCTTTCATTCTTGGCTTACTGTGTCTGTGTTTTTCTCTATATATGATTTTTTCAAATTCCTTTGTTTTGTTTCTTTGTTTGATGTTCAACAAGTTTGTGTCTTCTGTGGGTTCTACCCCTAAGATTGAGTTCTTGTGGTGTCATATGTATGACTGAACATTCTATAATTGGTAGTTCACTGTGGTACTAATTTGTTTTGGTGTGACAATTTTTTGGTGTCATTCTTCTACTGTGTAGAACTTGCATTGGATTGGGCTTGAAGAACTGCTGTTCTTGAGTGTTCAGTGGCTTTCACATTCAAACAATATCTTCATCCTTGCTAAAAGCAAACAGCATGTCCATGGATCTTATGGGAAGTTCACAAAATATTTACGCAGCTGTGTTTAAACAGTTTGAATCTATTATCCTCGCTGATGAAACCTCACAATTATAAAAAGTTCATACGTGCATATTCTGTTGTGAGCACTTGGCACGCAATAGAGTTGCAAATTTGTGGGTGGCTATTTTAGCTGATACTGTACTCAAGTTATCTGCATCATTTACAGGGTTTGTGGACTCATTCAATGAAATTAGGATTCATCACCAACGAAAAGATTCCCATACATGCAATTACACGACTTTAAGCAGTTTGTTTAACAACAATGTTTCTCCTTGTGGTTTTATTGTCTTCACATTTGTATTATGTTCTGTTTATATTTCTGTCCATGTTAAGTAGACTATCATTTTTCTTTTAAAGTGATTAGTGAAAATTCATTACATTTTCAGGTACAAATAGCTTATAAACGGGCCAAGGTCTAATTAATGGAGTACTACGGCGATTGTGTGTTTGTTTAGTATATGATACTCCTTCTGTCCCATTTTATATATGTCGACTTTTCTAACCAATTTTTCTCCCTTAATGTTGAAATTGTACAAATATAAATAAGGGTAGAATAGGAAAGTGTTGCCAAAAATTGCACATTAAATAAGATTTTTTAATTCGTGTAAAAAGCAAAACCAATCTATATAAATGGAATTGAGGAAGTATATATTTTGAATCTTTGATAGTGATTGGCACATGTTGGATACGTATCACTTTAGAGATAAGGATATGATTTTAACTTTTTTTTTTCTTCTTTAATTATATCAGAATTATTTAGTCCAGGATAATAGAAATTAATAAGAGATTAAAAACTCATTAAAGTCCCGAAACTAGATTTTTAGGCGAAACATAAAAGAATGAACAAATAAATTTTAGGCGATTTGGCAATTGATTTGCATTCAAGGGCAAATGGCAAGTAGAAGTTCATTCGACTCAGAGGGAGGGAATGGAAGCAAGCATTTCTCGTTTAATAGGTGATGAACCAGACATGCTCATATACTTAGGTATGCCACTTTCATAGCAACTTCCACAAGGTCTTCAAGTAATCTGAACCTTCTACAAAATTTACTAAGCACGTTTGGAGTTGTTTATGAATGGTTTAAATTATAAATAGATAGAAATAAGTGATGAATAAGCGAGTATTATTTGTTGATCTCACGAAATATGCAGATAAAAAGCGATTTGACTAGTAATACATAAATTATATAAGTAACCAAACATGGGCTAAAATGATATCAAAGTCTCACCTAAAGAGAGATTGTTAACTCATTGAACAAACAAACCAATTCTTATTATAAATAGATGGAATATGGGTGGATATTCTTAAAGGTCCAAAATAACACTACTTGACATTTATAATTGAGGCTGGTCTAAAATTACAACCATGGTTCTTTGGGCCCTTTATGGGGGCTACACAGGCTGGACCATATTCCCATCAAATTATCATAGGATCCTCATCACTTCACACAATCTTAGCCACAGTTGTAGAAAAAGAATTCCATAGACTGAAAATATCAAGAGCCAACTCCAATGGAGGCCTCTGATAATGAGTTTCCAGGATTTCAATGTTCGGTTCCTACTAATGAGTTTGCGATAGCACAAAAATCGCCTTTGAGTCGGTTGCAAAGACGTGCACCATGTCGTCTCCAGCTGAATCTAGCCAGCAATCTTGAATGCAAAGGTGCAGTGAGGTCCAGTGGGGGGAATATAGATTCATCATCAACAATTAGTCCATATTTTCCCAGTAAAGATCCTATTCCTCTTCTCTCTCCTCTTGTATTGCCTTCCATGCTTGAATCTCCCATTATCCAACAGGCAAACCAGGAGAAGTCTGGTTTATAATCATAAGGTTTATCTCGTAAATGGATTAGAGTTTGGTGTCGATATTAATGACATGTTTGATAAGATAGATTCAACATTACTATTGTTAGAGTGAAGAAAATAAGTTATGATATTGTCTACTATACCGTCCTGTCTATTTTAGTGTCGAGTATTGTATCAAACATAACGTAATTGTACACTGCATTTTTCTTTTGATTGTTTAAAAAATTATGCCAGTTCATGAAACTTATCCTCATTTCTTTCTTTCTTTCTCTTGAAATCTCAAACCCACACCCACGAATACTCTCTTCTTTATTTTTTATTTTTACAATCATAAATGGGAACCATGTAATGAAATCTTAATTAGTTTTTTATAATCTTTTCGGATTATTTTTTTTAATGAATTATGAAACAATATTGGAATATTAGGTTTGGACTTAGATTGTCGTATGTTCTAAAACTGAGAGCTTTATGACTAATAACATAGTTTGTAGGTTGGAACACAAGTACATGATTGCACATTATAAGAGATAATTTTGTGCTATGTTTATTTTCTTTAATCCCGTCCAATTCTACCATTCTGCGAAATAAATTATTGTTTCAAGTCTAGAACACAATAGCAATGGAAACGTTTAGCTTAGCTTTATGGTCATTCCAAGCCTCTTTTTATTAACTGGCCAACTTCACTCGATTTGTCGAAAATTGCAAGTCAGTACTACTTCATAGATAGATCGAGTTAGTACATCGATCTTACACACTAATACCATGTTTGAGTCGCATCTTTGGAAAAAAAATACATTCTTAAATAATGATTTGACATCATTTTAACCACACATTCTTCAATAAAATAACATTACACGCAAATTCAAATTTTTTCCTTATTTTTTTAACTATATATCCTCCATCAATCTACTATTTCAAACTATATTCTTTCAAAATAATATGGCTCAAACACACACTAAGTGTGCATGTGATCGAGAGGGCAATGTAGGTATTCTTATAAAATAAATAAAGAAAGGAAAACACCGTGAAATTAAAAAAATAATAATAAAAAAAATAGCTAATGATATGCGACTTTCTTTCTTCCCATTTGATCTTATTAAACTTTAAATTACAGAATAATAATTTATGCACTGGAATATTTTGTTTCCTAATACTGCCTTTCGTCCAATGTACCGTGGAAGGTAAATGTGAAAATTCAAAATTCCTCTGAGATTGAAAGTTACGATTTTGACCCCTCTACTGCACTCTACTTTTTTCCAATGTACAATTAATTAAAATTCATTTTAGTTGAAATATATATCAGTAAACACAAATTACGGTCAAGCCGTAAAGGTTTGAAGAGTTGAGAGAGGTAAAAGCATAGGCCAAAATGAAATACTATGAGAATTCAGAGCATGTTGAAAAATGTTTACAATTTATTTAATTATAAATAGATAAAAATTGAGTGATGAATGAGTATGTATTATTTTTGGATCATGATAATTAATTATTAAGTTAATTTTTATTTACACATTTCAAGGGATTCATAACCTATATTTTTTTGTTTTGTAATTGGTCCCCAACTAAGGGTCTCGTCAATATGATGGTTTAAACGTCAATTTTTTACTAAAATGATAGTTGTGCCCTTAGATCGAAAATATATGGTTGAAAGTAATTTTTTTTTGAAGGATGTATAGCTAGAAAGAAGGGAATTTTATGAATTTATGTGCAAAATTATTTTATTTAAAAACTGTAAGATAAAAAATGAATTTTAAAAAAGGGAGCCAAATATGAACTACATATTGTCTCGATTTTCACCTAATCAGTTTGGATTTACGAGTCAACTCAATCAATTCCATTCGAATTATGAAGGTGTTTGAGACCCATTTTTATGTAAAAATGTATTTTATAATAGTAAATTAATTGAGAATATATGGTTGAAAAATAAGGAATTTTTTTTTACGTATAATATTATTTTAATAAAGAATGTGTGATTGAAAGGAAGAGAGAGAAAAATGCATTTTGAAAAAAAGGATACCAAATGCAAAAATGCATTTTGAAAACTTTCTTCTCTAATTTTCATTTTGGTTTTCTTTTTATTTTTTCTCAATGATACATGTTTATTTTGGATTCGTTTGATATGGCTTTTAAGAAGTAATTCAAGTGGAAGAAGATTTTGAGAAAATAAATTAAAAGACGTTAATTCAATGTGACTTTTTAAAAGTACTTTTGGAATAAACAAAAAAAAAAATCTTTTAAAAATTAAATTTCAAGCAAAAATTAGGATAACTTTTTGAGACAAATCTTTTACAAAACCAAAAGTAAGAACCCAGTTTGACACCTATTATTTGAAAAATTAAAGAGTTTTGAATAATATTTTTGGAGAATCTGTGATTAAAAAGTAAGGAAACCTTATTTGTTTGTGTATATAATATTTTATGGTGAATGTGTGGTGAAAAAATGATACTGTAACATACAATTTAAACCCTTATTTAAGCCCCATTCTTTTTATAAGATTGAATTTTTGAATAATGTATTGATGAAAAATGTGTGATTAAAAAATAAAGAAATGTTTTGAATTTGCTTATAATATTATTATATTGAAAAATGTGTGATTAAAATAATATCAAAATACTGTATAAAAATATATTTATTTTATTTTTATTTTTTCAAAAAATGAGCTCAAACAAGGGTAAAATTTTTAAAGGTCGTCAAAGAGTGTATAATCATCCTTCAATATACTTTCACTAATGCTCAGTGTACAGAATTTGGGTCACAGAAGTTTCACAAGGCTCTTACTGTGTAAGGGCCCCACATGTATTATTAAAAAATAACGTGGACTCCACGTGTGTCTATTTTGGAAAAGGCCTGTAAATTGGCCGTGAAGCACAACTCATATACTTTTCTGGTGTACTCCGAAGCATGCTTTACAAACCTCACAACGACTAATTAATTATTTTCCTTTTTGATAAATTTCTCCGCAAAAACAGGACTCTCTCTTTCTCTCTGTCTGACTGTGTGAAAGTTCCACGTTTGGGTGTTTAAATTTTTGAATTTCCACTCGAAATCCCCTACCCCAATTCCATTGGATTTCCTTCCCACGGCCGACCTTATTGTTTAGAACCCAAACGCTGTCCTTCTCGGCAGGTAAATTTCTAACTTTTCTGATTTACAATTTATGTGCTACGTGTGATTGTTATGATTCAATTAGGGTTCACGATTGAATTTTTTTCCCCTCATAATTTTAATTGGAAAAGAGTTTTAGGAACTTGTTTTGTTGAATATTTCTCGGTTCATTACGGTTCAGTGGTTTCCTCGTTTTATTGTTAATTGAAGGTTTTCATGGGTTGTCTGAACCGTTTTTCTTTTTAATTTAATTCTCTTTAGGCATAATAAAGGTCAGGGATTTTTCATTGTACTTATCGTTTTACTGATGAAGACTCTTTGGAATAGGTAAAAAAAAAGAAAAGCAAAATGAATTAAATGAATTGATTATTTATTTGAAAATTAGTGAACCTGATTAGTTCATTACTGATCAACTTTAGAGGTGCTAATTTCAAATGTTAATTGTGCAATTCAATTGCAGTACTTTGTTAGTGAACAAGACTTTTAATGGTGTATTCTGATACTAAATATGCATATTGATGTGGCAGTTATATATTTGGACAACGGAGTGCAATTCCATGAATTTGAAACAATGAATTTTTTTTGATGTGTTGATATCGCAGTCCTTGCTTTATTTAACCATGTGCAAACAATTACAGAATTTAGGTTTAACCGATACCACTTATTGTTCCATTATATATCCAGTAGGTAAACGGGTTTTTTGACTACTTTCCTGAGTGAAAGGCTGTGGAGGCTTTACTTTCATTTAGTAAATGTAAAAGCTCGTAGAAAAAGGTTCTGTTAAAATTCTGGATCCCACTATGGTCCAGGAATTTATTTAGTTTCTTGTTCATAAGATGTTTCATGGTCTATCTGCACTGTTCTTCCTGGTTTGTTCAAAAGTTTTGGGAAACGAACGGATGAAATGAGGAATTTTCAACTGCAGTTATAAATTTTACTAATTATAAACGGTTTGGTTGCAATTACAACACAAGAAGAAAAAGTGGAAATAGGAAATAAGTTCCAGTTGTGTGGGCTAACAATTGCAGAATTCAGGTTTGAATTTCGATGGGGGTACCTTGTTATGTGATCTTGGTTCCATTGCATAACTAGGTAATGATTATTTGCACATGTGAAAGCTGTGAAGGTTTTAGACTCTCTGGAAAGGAATTCTATTGTGTGCTTGCACCTTTTTCAATTTTTTTTGGTTCTTCATGAATGTATGTAGCCACTGTGGTCCAGGTTTAAGTACATCTTGCATTTCTCCTTTCTTAAAGATGTAAGCATGGTGGAAACTTTGTATTCATGTATGTGGGTTATGAACATGGGCAATTAGGTATGCTGTTATTGCTGCCTGTAATCATGTATTTGCAACATTTGGAATGGATTATTTTTTGTTTCTCTCTTAAATAACTAGCTAATTGACCGTTGTCCATTCAGTGGCAAATGAGGGGGATATCCATAAGTCACTCTCATCCCAGACCCTGCTCTGGGAAGAAAACATCAAGAAAGGACAGGAATAATGGGGAAGCTGATAATGTCATTCTCATCGATGTAGATCCTGATCATTTCGACAATGTTATTATCATTGATGTCCCTGAATCTTTGCCTAAGAAATCCCGAGGTTCAAGCTTGCTCAGGAAAGACAAAAAGTGGCCATTTGTTATATGTATTGATGATGATGAAAGCACAGATGACAACTGTTCTGGTATTGGTGTAAATGCCAATGGTAGTTTCTCTAATAGTGCCACCTGTAGCAAGAAGTCTTGCTTTGCCTCCAAAGAGTTTGAAAATGCTGCAGATTCTGCTGGTGAAGAATGCCAGTTTGTTCCAGGAAATGCGACTCCAGTTAGGTTATCAAAATGCAAGCGCACCTACTCTGGAAAAGCTTCCACTAGAAACGGCTATGGTCCAAGTGTCAATTCAGAAGGTGATTTATCTGGTAAAGATTCTCCGGATTGTGTGATAATGGAAGATTCTTCTGGAGAGCTTCAAAAACAGTGGGAAAAGGCTTTCTTCAGGAGAAAAAAAGATAAGTGTAATGGTATATATGATGCTAAAGGCTGTGATGATACTTCAAGGGCTTCCAATGAAAATCACCACCAGAATGTTACACAGGAAATCAAGAGCAGAAAATATGAGGAAGCCCCATTTTGTTCTAGTACTAGCAAATCCAGTGAAGAAAATGAAGCTTCATCTCCTTTTGTTACAAAAGAGGATGACAATTTCAGCAGCACATTTTTTAAGGATCCTACCCCTGATGATATTTCTTTGCAGTCAGTGCTGAAAACACACATGCAGTATAATCAGCCTGCTAGTAATGAGAGATCACATTCTGGGGCTGAATATTCTCCTTTCAACTTTACTGAGCAGCAGGCTTCCCAACATTATGATTTAGGTAGTTCCAGCTGTCACAAGAAGCAAAACCAGCACTCTCCTCTGTCTCATTTTCCTTGTCATGGACATGGAACTAAGCAAGTTAATCATACAACTTCTCTTGAAGATGATGAGGAATTCATGCGCAAGCATCAAAATTCATTTGAAACTAATATTGATCATGACAGATCTACTGTAAGGGCCAGAGCTGAGAAGTTTCAAGAGAAAGTTACTGTTAGTGATAAGGATATTGAGCATTCACAAACCTGTGAACCAGGTGCAACTAGCAGTGTCAAGGAAAAGGAGAACTTAATGTCTGAAAATTCTTCATTTGTGCACTTTTCTTCACTGAATGATCAAGTTAAAGATGACGCTACTAGAGTTGGACCTGTCTCTGAAGAAGCCTTCTTCTGTAAAAACTCCTCTCTTGATCCAAAAAATGTAATTGACAATAGCAAGTTGGTTCCAGAGATGCCATCATCCTGCAATAGGCATCTTAATGAAACACAAGCTAGAGAGGATGATTCTTGTTTGGACGAGGCTGCAGAAAAGCTCATTGAACCTGTATCAAACAGTCTTAGGGTGGTTGAAAGAGATTATTCACAACATACCCGACATGGAGAAAATTCGCAAGGTGTTGAGACTTGTATCATTAATGAACGAGAAAAGCTTAAGGAAACAGATGAATACAAAAGAGCAATAGAAGAAGAGTGGGCTTCTCGGCATCGAGCATTACAAATTCAGGTTTGTTACAATTACTGTTATATTTTCTTCAGTTATGCTGCATATTGGTTATTTTTCTTCGTTCGTTATGTTTTGGTGAGAATTTTTGGGGATTACTTTGCATTATTTAATGCTGTTTTAGCTTTCTATAAAATTGCTAGGCTTCTGGGATTCTTTTAAAGTTCAAAGTCAACTTTTTGATGGTAGGTATTACTTAAATTAATGAGCATATCTAACATTGATAAAGAAAAATAGAAAATCCAACTTCTGTGACCAATTACGGCAATAAAAATCCAAATCTAGTGGCCAATGGAGATGACAATTATCGACATATATAATATAAATTTTAGAGTTAATAAGTGAAGTTTTTGAGGCCTACTTACTAATGGTGGTGGAATTTAGTTACAATTCTTGATTCTCTCTTTTGTATGCTCTTCTGAATGATGTTTTTATTTTGCAATTTTTTTGAGTTCTGTATTCATCTAAAGCTTTGTACTTTTCATTTCAACTGAAGTATTTTCTACTTGAATTTCCCAAAATAATGGGGAAATTACCTTTAGTGGGTTCCTGTTCATAGCCCAGAATCAGGACAGCCATCAATCTGCTTCAGTTTAAGCACAGTTTATTTATGGGTTTAATGCTATCTCCAGTCAACAAATAGTTTGCATATGATGTGCCTGTTTGTTTCTTTAAAGGCTGAAGAAGCACAACACTTGAGGCAATTGCGGAAGAGACAAAAAGCTGAAAGCATGCGTTTGTTGGACATGGAAAGAAGACAAAAGCTGCGGGTGGAAGAAATACGTGAGACTCAAAAGAAGGTTTCTAAAACTCTTTTTCTTATACTTGATCCATTCATTTGTTAGTTTCTGAAGGTATCTTCACTAGTTACTATACCTTGAAATTTTGTATGATGTGGGTTATTCATTTTTTAACTATTAAGGATGAGGAAAATATGAACTTGAAGGAGGCAATTCGTACCGAGGTCAGAACACAACTTAAGAAATTGGAAACCATGTGCCATGATATGGCTTCTCTGTTGCATTACTTAGGAATCAAGATGGCTAGTTGGCCTCATCCATCACCACATGAGGTTGGTAATACTTCCACTTTAAAGTAGATATTTTCGTGGTCGGGTTGTATTATGGGTCTTTAGTTCCTTTTATGAGCATGTATTTTTTTGATAAATATATATTATGTCTATTTTCCTTCAATTGCAACAACTAGACCAGTCGCTGGTCACCTCATGTCTGAAAATGTTAGGTCACTCTTTCATTCTTGGCTTACTGTATCTGTGTTTTTCTCTATATATGATTTTTTCAAATTCCTTTGTTTTGTTTCTTTGTTTGATGTTCAACAAGTTTGTGTCTTCTGTGGGTTCTACCCCTAAGATTGAGTTCTTGTGGTGTCATATGTATGACTGAACATTCTATAATTGGTAGTTCACTGTGGTACTAATTTGTTTTGGTGTGACAATTTTTTGGTGTCATTCTTCTACTGTGTAGAACTTGCATTGGATTGGGCTTGAAGAACTGCTGTTCTTGAGTGTTCAGTGGCTTTCACATTCAAACAATATCTTCATCCTTGCTAAAAGCAAACAGCATGTCCATGGATCTTATGGGAAGTTCACAAAATATTTACGCAGCTGTGTTTAAACAGTTTGAATCTATTATCCTCGCTGATGAAACCTCACAATTATAAAAAGTTCATACGTGCATATTCTGTTGTGAGCACTTGGCACGCAATAGAGTTGCAAATTTGTGGGTGGCTATTTTAGCTGATACTGTACTCAAGTTATCTGCATCATTTACAGGGTTTTGTTGACTCATTCAATGAAATTAGGATTCATCACCAACGAAAAGATTCCCATACATGCAATTGCACGACTTTAAGCAGTTTGTTTAACAACAATGTTTCTCCTTGTGGTTTTATTGTCTTCACATTTGTATTATGTTCTGTTTATATTTCTGTCCATGTTAAGTAGACTATCATTTTTCTTTTAAAGTGATTAGTGAAAATTCATTACATTTTCAGGTACAAATAGCTTATAAACGGGCCTTGCTTACCTTTCACCCTGATCGAGCCTTGGGATCTGACATTCGTCAGCAGGTGGAAGCTGAGGAGAAATTTAAGCTTATCAACCGCCTGAAGGATAAATTTTCAGCTTCTGCACGACAATAATGTTGTGTATTCACACTGTTATGGGGTTGAGCTATTTGGCTAATGTGCTGCCAATGCTTTGGGTGCTTCATACAGAACCCATTTTGGACAGGTGGGCTGTTCTTCGAGACGTGAGCAAATCTTGATGATAGAAATAATTATATCTGACCAAAATATGTAGTTTTGAAGCAAATTATGATCTTTCATTTCATTTCATTTTTTTGTAATGATAATTTTTTAATAACTTGATGTTCACAAAATATGTTGCTTTATTTTTGTTGGATCATGCTTAGAATATCTGGATTGAACTGGATGTAACATGATTTGCACTCCATGTTGATGGCGTAGTGTGATAATCAAAAGAAGAGAGTGAACATAATTTGGTGACGGTGTGAACTTGTAACGCTGAAGGATCATCGAGATTGCAATTTTCACTTAAATTGTATTGTAATTTAGGCTGACGCGCATTTGGGGTCCAGAACTGAATCGGACTAATACTATGGGGTTATTCTTTGTTGCTTTAGCCACACCTTCTGCATCTCTCTGGCTTGAGAAGGTGAGCATTTTCTCCCCATATTTCAGTATTTCTGTGGAGTGCCAGAGTTGGAATATGCAACTCCATGTTCCCTGGAAATTCGTACTTCCCCAGTTGGGCTTTGCTTTTCAATCTTACGAGACTTTCAGCTGGGCAGTACAGTCTTAGGGCTTCATTGATGATCATTGTTACCTAAACATATAACGAGAGAGAGGAGGCATGTGATTGAAGTAGCGAAGTATAGGAGATGTTCGTCTATATCTAACTCTGTATATTAAATGAGCCGTTATGGCATGTTCGGTGCAGAAACATAAGTACTGGACATTGAGCAATATAAAGAAGTTCAATCTTATTAAGTGCACATTTCTAGTGTTCAATCCCAGTTCAATCACGATAAGAAGTCCAATCTTAACATGGTATCAAATATTGAACGATGGTATACATGGCAACATTTCATTGGATTTTGGGCTAAAACATAGTTAAATAGCCAATCATGGGTTGCCATCTCAGCAATTGCAAAATCTCTTGTGCATTTCTCCTATACAAAGGGTGAAATCCTTAAATATTTAAATGTTATACTTGCAGTCTTCATTCTGGCAAGGCATTCTGATGTTGGATTTTCTCTTCCAAA
>NC_036244.1:15058176-15064479 GCF_002742605.1 Olea europaea var. sylvestris | reverse complement strand
TCCAATCTTAACATGGTATCAAATATTGAACGATGGTATACATGGCAACATTTCATTGGATTTTGGGCTAAAACATAGTTAAAATAGCCAATCATGGGTTGCCATCTCAGCAATTGCAAAATCTCTTGTGCATTTCTCCTATACAAACGGTGAAATCCTTAAATATTTAAATGTTATACTTGCAGTCTTCATTCTGGCAAGGCATTCTGATGTTGGATTTTCTCTTCCAAATAGTTCAAGAACTTCTTTTCTTGCTTCTTCTTGCCAATCTGTATGGATTGCTAAGGGAAGAGAAGGCCAAAATAGAAAGCTGCTAGTTGTTTCATGTCCAGCAATGTGAAATACCTTACATTCATCAATTACATCATCATCATCTACTGATATTCTATTTTTCTTATTAGAATCATGGTGAACTTTTAGTAGTGAACCAAGGAAATCGCTCTTAAGAGATAAAATCCCAGATCGAATAAAAATGGAAACATAAACCAATTTATAAGGGATTGTGCTACTCCTCTTAATAAAATTAACATTTTAAGATAAGAGAGTTTTAATATAGTATTAGAGTCCATTAACAAACAACAAACAACAAACAACTCAATCCGATTAAAATTCATGGCACACGGATTTCAAGATTGATCTCCCCTTTATAAGGATAACTTTTAATATGGAATCCCAAGTCTTAATAATAACTTCCAAAATTGTCTGTTTCTCCTGTCATAACTTCTTCTATTTTCTTTATTATTGACACGATCGAGTCCCATGGCAACTGCTCGATTTTGTCAGATACGATTATTTGTTTGGTACTAGGTATTAGAGTCCATTAACAAACAACTCAATCCGATTAAAATTCATGGCACACGGATTTCAAGATTGATCTCCCCTTTATAAGGATAACTTTTAATATGGAATCCCAAGTCTTAATAATAACTTCCAAAATTGTCTGTTTCTCCTGTCATAACGTCTTCTATTTTCTTTATTATTGACACGATCGAGTCCCATGGCAACTGCTCGATTTTGTCAGATACGATTATTTGTTTGGTACTAAATATTTTCCAGCAATAATCAGAATGAAGATTATGTACTAATTTGAAGTAGTTCAACACTATGTTTAAATATAGAGCTGGAAAATTTCTCGATGCCAGGAAATCGAAACTTTTCAGCGCTTTTCATAACGATGAAGCCCAACCGTGTTCCCTTCCAAGTAACTGCTTTGAAAAGCTGTCTTGGAAATCACTTCTGAACCCAAAGCCAAGAATTCTTTGCATACATCAATTTCTTTGCCTTCATAATCCCTCCCTTTTTCGAGCATACTTTCAACACTCGCAATGATCGCAGTAACCATGAGAATGAACAAAGAGTATTTATTTTTTCAAATTTGATTTGTTGAAACTGAACAGAAAGAAGTCAATTACCTTCAAGTTCTCTGCAGAGTGAATGGAAACCGTTGGTTTGACTGTGGGATTTTGCTTCAATATGTGTCAGGGGCACTGTGGAATGAGTACTGCAGTCAAGGAACTAAGACTGCGGGCATATGGTGAAGATTGGTAAAGAATACGATGTTTGTCAAAGGACACTATAGAAAAAGTCTGTCCAGTCGAGGAACTAATGCTAGAGGCATTTGGTTAAGGCCAGTACCATAAACCACATCTTACATTTTCAAGTATGATCATCAAGTCCCAACAACGGGAAGGCCAAAGCTGTTAAGGCAACAACTGTGCAGACACATGCACCATACTCCACAGAGTTGTCACGCAAGCACAGAGCCACAAGCACAGTGCCGAAGAGACTAAGGCGAGGAGGCCAGAGTCTAGGATGAACCTAGACGAGAGACCAAAGGCAAATAACTGTGCAGACAAAGAAGATGATATAATATTGGTAGCACAACTATTAAGCTCAAGAGAAGGAAGGTAGGAGGACTTCAAGCACTTTAGTTAATCCTTCAGCATAGATAATCGTTAACTTTCATTAGGATTAACGAAGAAGCAACAGTATCAGCTTCTAATCTGACTTGAGTACAGCAATTAAAGTACTAAAAAGAATGTTGAAGGCCATATTGCTTTAGAAGCAAAACTCAATCACTTCAGTTTAACAAAATATTGTTGAGGACATGGGATTACGATCAATATCATGTTTCTCATTTTGCTGTCGGTGATGCATTTTCTGGGTATCAATCTTATATATTTCGAGTGAAGCCAAAATTGGAATCATGAAAATATGTTTCACATGCTCATTCTCATCCACGGTCACAGTGCAGAAAATTAAAGAATAATTGTGATCTCAAGGAAATTATTGATTGAAAGCATGCAATCATTATTTAAAAATATATAATTCGAGTATATCCTGTTGACACTCGTTAGTTATCCAGTAGTTCTGACTCAGGAATCTCTCAAAATCTAAGCCATGAACTGATAAAATTTCCAATTGCTCATAACTTAAGATTGTTTCCATGAAACCTGTTCAAGATGGATCTTACTATCAACTGCTACAACTCACAATGAATGGAGCAAGACCTGAACACCTTTTTCAGGCTGAGCCGTGAGTACCTGGAAAGGTACATGAACGTAATTTGGAGATAATGAGAACTTATAACGTTGAAGGATCATCGAGAGTGTAATCTTAGCTTCATTAGCCGCAAAGTTTAAGCCCACACACGCTCGAGGTCCATAACCAAATGGAAGGTATGCCATGGAGTTAATATTTCCAACTTTAGCCGATCCTTCTGCAAATCTCTCCGGTTTGAAAAGATGAGCATCTTCACCCCATATTTCAAAATTACGATGGAGTGCCAGAGTTGGAATAATCAAATCCATATTACCTGGAAGTTCGTATTTCCCCAATTGGACATTCCTATGTATGTGTCGTGAAATAGCCACAACAGGGCTATATAGCCTTAGAGTTTCATAAATAATCATGGTCACCTACAAAAGAAAAATGTAACAATCATACGTTATAGTTCCATGTGTGTATAAATGACAGGACTTTTATCTTAATTTTCTTACAGTTTTCAGTCTTGCAATGCCCTCTGAGTTTGGATTTTCTTGTCCGAATAGTTCAAGCACCTCTTTTCTTGCTCTCTCTTGCCAATCTGTGTGAATCGCAAGAAGAAGAATACTCCAACATAGTAAACTATAAGTTGTTTCTTGTCCAGCAAAATAAAATGTCTTGCATTCATCAATAAGATCAACTACTGATATTCTGTTTTTCTTATCCATGTCATGATGAACTTTTAGGAGCGATCCAAGAAAATCAGTTCCAAAGCTATCTGCTCGACCTGCCTTTACTTCGTCTTCTCTCATCTTCACTATTGCCATGATGGAATCGTGGAGCAATTGCTCAGTTTCGTCTGCTTCAACGTCGTTCTGCGATCGAATGAGTTTTCTACAATATTTCAAAGCAAATTAACAAAATACATTTTGGCATTTTCAGTTAGATTGACTGGATAGTACTGAACTGTAATAATAAAGAAAAAGAAACTAAAATCATGTTCACAATACTATCAAATCTTTTCTATCATGATCACTTACAGCTTAATATAGAAAATAAATGTTCAGTAGCATTGGTGACCAACTGAACACTATTCTTATGGCTATATAATTGATGAAACTAACAGTAGAATTGAACAAAAATACGCTTATATGATAAAAGAAAATAGAGAGAAGTAGCATACTCGATGCCAAAATATCGAATCTTGTGAGCATTTCTGGATATTATAACACATAGTTTTGTTAGCGTCTCAAATACTTTTCTCCCTTCCAAGTAACTGCTACCAAAAGCAGTCCTCGATATTACATCTGAGGTCAGAAACCTAAATTGCTCGCCCACATCAATCTCTTTGCCTTCATATTTTCTCCATGTCTCCAACATAGTGTCCACGCTTGCGATCATCGATGGAACCATATCCTGGGAAATTGATATTGAGGAATGTGAAAATTCTAATTATGGTATGGTCAAATATGCTTGATTAACCAAGGCTACGTTTGGCACATAGAACTGAACACTACTATGGACAAGATTCCGGTGTCGAACAAATTACCTACAAACATTAATTTACCAACATTCTGTACCTTTAAACTCTCTCCGTGGAAAGCATGGTTGGCCAGTTTCCGCAACTTTGACCATTTTTCACCTTCTGCTATAACTATTCCTTCCCCTAACAACTTATTCAAATAACGTCCGGGTTTAATTTTTCCATATTTACCTTCTTTATTGATCAGGATTTCTTTAACCAGCTCAGGTTCAGAAACAACAATTTGAGGTCTAGCACCATCCCACATAATAAAATTCTGACCTGGTCCAATAAAAAGCTTAAATGAGAAATTGATGAAGATTTTGTTAGCGATTAAGGCTTAAACAAGACAAGGAAACACACAAATTTAAGGTTGGTCTCCTGGTCTACGTCCAGTTTTCACTATAAAACCGCCACACGAAATTTGTCAGAATATTAGGGTGAATCTGGGCGATCTACAGTCGAGCGGAAAATCGGCTCCGCACAGTGCAACAGATGTACGAATAAATATGGAGCGAGTAAGAACAATATGTTACCATATAACTTCATCCATAAGTACAGGTGAGGGTGGATTCGGGGATATATGTCGTGCGATGACACATCCATGGGACTGCTTCTGGCTTGTTTCTTCATCTCGATAATCTCTTTCGTGTTTCCATGGATGAATTTATAAGCAGGGCCTTTAAGTCCTTGCGATTGCAGTATATTTTTCACACGAAACGGAATCCACCATAAATTGTAGAGAAATCTTACTGGAATTAATAGAATGAAGAACAGACAGATTGAGAAAAGACTGATCATTGCTTCAAGCAGACAGATCGGATAAAGAAGACGGTCATAGACAGACTTACTGAAGTTGCTGGTATCTACTGAGGATAAGAGCCGATAAGACCCGGAAAGAGTTAATTTAATCACTAGTCATTTAACTTTATTATTGGTTACTACTTTCTACCGAAATTTAAAAAGTTACTTTTTATTCCCTAAACTTTGCTAGGTTATTACTTGTTCAACGAAATTTAAAAAATTACTCATTATTCACCCAAATTTGATCAAAGTTACCCTTCAATCACACGTGTCATTTGCATCAGTGCTACCTATAAAAAAAGTTCTGTGAGCAATGAGTAATTTTGTTCAAACTTAGGAGAGCAACGATTAACCTTTTAAATTTTGGTGATCAAGTAATAATTTATAGCAAAGTTCGATTAACAACGAATAACTTTTAAAAAATCGATGAGTAAGTAGTAATTTATAATAAAGTTGAGTGACTATTGATTATTGATTAAATTGTCTCGCGAGGTAATCTAAGGAAAAAGGGAAAGCTGGAAATAAGGCTGGGCAAATCTCTCGAACTGAACCGATCGAATCGAAACGAACTGAATCAAACCGAACCTAATCTGACGATTCTTGTCAAATTAAATACCCGAATGGGTATCTGAATTGAGAACCGATGGGTACGGTTCGGTTCTCGATTCTAAACCAAGAACCGAATAAGAACCGAATCTTTCTAGTTTTTTTTTATATTGAATAAATCAAATTGTTTTAATTTTAATTTTTCTAAACAAATTAGCAAATTAACAATTTCTAAATCCAAATTTTTGACCCAATAATTTATTTCATTTCTAATTTTCTAAGTTTTGGCACAATCACCCATTTTATTGTTTCATTTCTTAGTCCAATATGATCCAATCCACTAAATAACCCTAAACACCTACATTATAATGCATAACGCTGTTTCAACTCTCGCAGCCTCGCTGACATTCCAAAGCCTATACAATCATCAGCCGACGCTGTGATCTCCGATCGAAACTTTGACCGTAGCGATCATTTGAATAAAGTAGTTTACTAGTCTCTGACATTCCAAAGTCATTGAATGTGTCATTAGTTGTATTTATAAAATGTTATTATAAATGTTAAAAAATTTAATTAAAGTACAGAACTGAACGGAATCGAGCTCGAACGGTTTCATAATTATATTTGGACCCGACGATTTCATTTACTAAATACCCGAAAATTTTGGTTCGGTTCGGCCCACGTTTACCCCTAGCTGAAAAGACAAAATACAAGCAGATTGCTCGAGTATTTTATGTTTTCCTGATCTCATCAATGACATACCACTATTGAAAAAATAATAATAATAATAAATGATCTCATCAATGACGAATTGAGGGGTAAAATTGGGAAGTCAGGTGGGGACATGACAGGTAAGTAGATGTTATTTTTTATTGCCATATTTGATAAGAGGTGGTCTTCTTGAATTGTGGATTCTAAACGGTACTCATGTCTTTCTACTTTCTTTG
>NC_036244.1:15055053-15058076 GCF_002742605.1 Olea europaea var. sylvestris | reverse complement strand
ATTCCTTTTCAACTTTATTTTGTAATACTTGTTGCGTGTTGTCACACCTGGCCAACCTACCTGGGGCAATGACCCACTCATGGCGATTCACGTGGCATTCCTGTCGAGGTGGCACACACTGCCGAGGTGGGCTACATCCTAACTGCTTCGATCCGAAGCCCATCGTTGAGGCTCCTTTTGTCCGAGGCCCATTGACCGAGGCCTACGAACCGAAGTCAGGCTGCTGGTACCTGTTGAGAGCAGTTGAGGCCCTCAAGTGGAAGTATCATGACAAATGGCCGAAGCCCCGAAGCTGATGCGCGAGCCTCTGAACCACAAGGAAACATCCTCCATGGTCGCTTCTCCCAAGAGATCGCCTGCACAGATCTTATTCGAATGATTGATGGAACGTTTGTCATAAGCATAAAGGTCAAGTCTTGTCATTAGCATGGAGGCCCTGCACAAGCAATAAATGCGCCGCAAGCTAGCAAGTTAAACCCCCATACCTAGGAAAAGATGTTTGAACTAAAGAGATGAGGCCACGTGCCACTTCATCCGAGGGCTCCCATTTCATATGTACTACTATAAATACTTCCCTTGTATAATATCAAAGGGCTAATGCAAGAATCAATACAAAGAACTACATTTACTCAACTCTCTCTCATTTTACTTGCAATACATAAATCGAGTTTATACACATTTACATATACATTTATGAACACCGGTTGGTAATTATTGTACAATCGGATAACGAACAACTCGTCGGATTTCGAACGTCATCGTCCCGCGTCGTTGGGCTACTCCTACGCCCTTTGAACCGCTCGTTTTAGACCGTCCACGTGTCTTAGCGTGTTGGACATTCGCCCACGCAAGCGCGGGTGGGACCGACATATGTTGGCGCACTTTTTGGGATCAACAGATTGGCGCCGTCTGTGGAAAACCATATCATGACCACGAGTAACCTTGTGGTAAAAGCTTACTGAAAAACATTTGGGCAACCCCCCTTGAAAAATGATTTGTTCTTGAAAAAGAACAGGAGGAACCCCTATCACTTGGACAAATCTAAGTTTGATAATAGAAAAATGAGTTCTAACGAAGATACTCCCCCTAGGAGGGTAAGAGAAAGCACGAATGTGCCTCCCCAGCCTACTGCCCCAGTAGCTCGGCCGAGACTCCACCACCACCAAAGGAGAGGTGGAATGCGTGCGACGGCATGACTGTCAAGAGAAATGGCTACCATGGCAGCCAACATGAGGGATATTGCCAACCAAAACTTGGCTATGAGGGAGCTCATGGCCCAAATGCAAGGCCAGGAAAGCTTTCCCATTCCTCCATACGCCCCACAGGCATTATCAGCAAGAGGACGAGGTTCAGAGTCATAGGGCTACCTCACCAGACTATGGCCGAGGTGGAAGCCCGTTTGAGAGGAAAGTGGGAGTCGACATTTCCTCCAACTATGCTTCTGGCCGACCCACGGAGGCCCAAATGAGCCACGATGATTTTTCACCTCCATATGAGCAAGATCCAAGACATAGGAGAGCTAGCAGTGTTTTTGACAAAATCAGCCCCGTCGAACCGAGGCTTAGTCAACAGCAGGCTCAACAGCCTCGAACGAGACCACAGCCTCCACCTCCAATGCCCTAGCAGCTGGAGAGAAGGCATGAAAATGCCCCTCGTGCTGCCCTGCCTAGGAGTAGGCCTCAAAGGAGGGAGGAAGAGGCTAGAAACCGACCCGGACCCTCTCACCAACAACCAAGGTACGAGGCCGATGACAACGATTCTAATGAGCAGCAGAGGTCCTGTGACTTGGACGATGATGATGAGAACCTGCCATTCTCAAGAGAACTAAGGGATGCCCAGGTCCCAAGCCACTACGTCATGCCAAAAATACCAAAGTATGATGGGAGAGGCGACCCGGAGAAGCACCTCAACGCTTACAAAACTCACATGAGCCTAAGGGGTGCCACCCCAGCCGTGAAGTGCAGGGCTTTCCACTTAACCCTTAGTGGAGCGGCTAAAATCTGGTATAGCAGGTTGCCACCTGGGAGCATCTGAAGCTGGCTCGAGTTCAAGAAAACATTCTTGAAGCGATTCGCAGTGAGCAAGGAAGGAGAGGCCTCCATCCAGCGTCTCCAAGACATGAGACAGGCACATGGGGAGTCCCTAAAGAGCTTCCTATCACGCTTCACCGACGAGCTGACTTACTGCGTACAAGTCACCGACAGAGAAGCACTATCTGCATTGAGGGGAGGCCTGAACATGAACACCCTATTCTGGAGGGATGTGCAGAATCAAGACCCCACTACCTATGACACCCTACTAGAGATGATGAGAAGGGAGATAATCAATGAAGAATTGATTGAGCATGGGAACAGGGTAAGCAGAGGCCTCCCACCTCCTCAAAGGCAGCGAGGTAGGGGTCTGACCTCCCACCTCATGGACTACCAGATGAACCAAACCGGAAATGAGAACTTTGGACAAGCACTGGCCACCACAACTCTGAACGTGGTTCCTACCTTAGCATATGAGGATGTCAACCCAATTGCTGACCCACATCAGATGGAGGCCCAGCGGGGACCCCGCAGAGGGAGAGGCCGAGGCCGAGGCTTTGCACCTAGAAATAGGTCCAACCCGAACCTTCCAGGATATTGTTCGCACCACAGGTCCTACGGGCATGACACCACGGATTGCAGAGACTATAAACACCGCTCCCGGCAGGAACCCGCCAGAGACAGATATGATTCGCCCCAGGCGAACAGGCCCTCGCCTAGGCACGACAATCGACGTGGGCGTGAGGAGGCCGCTCCCCGTCAAATGGATGAATCCCCGCGACGAAAGGAGCATGATGTAGAGAGGCCCAGGGAAGGGCGTAGGCACCGAAGAAATCGGTACGCTCAAGGTGAGGCCCCTATCCACGAGGTTGATACCATATTTGGCGACCCTTATGTTGGTGGTGAAACACAAAACGCCAAAAGAAATTATGCTCTGGAGGCTAAACACCCCCCTTTGACGAGTTACATTGTGGACAATAGCTCCCGAAGAAA
>NC_036244.1:15050265-15054952 GCF_002742605.1 Olea europaea var. sylvestris | reverse complement strand
AAGGAATTGGGAGCAGTCACTTCCATCCACCACCTATGCATAAAATTCTCGACAGAAAACGGAGGTGGCAACGGTGAGAGGCGACCAGAGATGCTCGAGAGAGTGCTATCTAAGCTCCATTAAGAAGATAGAGCCCCGGGACGTCCACGTGATCACAGATGATGTGGTTATGGCGGATGTCCCAGGTGACGCTCCCACTGAGCAAGAAGATGTTGATATGATTGACGCGCCACTTAATCCGGAGGTGCTGATCATTGATGAGATTGACCCCCGCATAATGGAACATGAGCCTCAAGCATCCCCTGTACAGGAACTTGAAAGCTTCTCGACCGACCCCCGAGACCCTTCCAAGGTGCTAAAGGTAGGCAAAGGCCTACCCAACATTTTGAGAGAAAAGATTAAGGACTTCCTAGGCAAGAACCTTGACATCTTTGCTTGGAGGCATGAGGACATGGTGGGCATTGACCCAAAGGTCAGCTGCCACCACTTGAAAATTGATCCTAAGGTTGCCCCGCATAGACAAAAAAGGAGAGCCCTCAACCCTGAGAGGTATGAGGCCCTGAAGGAAGAGGTTCAGAAGCTCATCCAAAATGGCTTCATCAGGGAGGCCACCTATCCGAGGTGGGTTTCCAACCCAGTCCTGGTTAAGAAACACAATGGCAAATGGAGGGTATGCATCGACTTTACCAACCTCAATAGAGCTTGCCCGAAAGACAGCTTTCCGCTTCCAAGGATTGACCAATTGGTAGACTCCACGGCCGGGCACGAGTTGTTGAGCTTCATGGATGCATACTCCGGCTACAACCAAATCCCCATGCATCCGACCGATGAAGAGCACACCTCTTTCATCACGGACTAAGGTCTCTATTGCTATAGAATGATGCCCTTCGGGTTGAAAAACGCCGGAGCAACCTACCAAAGACTCGTGAGCAAAATATTTACGGACCTCATTGGCAAGACAATGGAGGTCTACGTGGATGACATGTTGGTAAAGAGTTTAGAAGCAAAGGACCACATAGCGCACCTCAACAATACCTTCCAAATCCTCAGAAGATACAAAATGAGGCTCAACCCGCTTAAATGTGCCTTTGGGGTAGCTTCCGGCAAGTTCTTGGGGTACATGGTCAACCAGCGAGGAATCGAGGCCAACCTCGAGAAGATTGAGACTTTGTGCCAGATGAGGTCCCCCCAAAAGCTAAAGGAAGTGCAAAGCTTAACTGGACGAGTGGCAGCACTTAGTCGCTTCGTCTCCAAAGCGACTGACAAGTGCCTCCCATTTTTCAAAGTGCTCAAGGCTGGAAAGAAATTTCAATGGACTGAGGAATGTGAAGAGGCCTTCCAAGGCCTTAAGAGGCACCTAGGACAGGCCCCCCTCCTCTCCAAGCGGAAGTCCGGTGATATCTTACAATTATATTTGGCCGTCTCTAATGAGGCCATCAGTTCGGTTCTGATTCGAGAAGAAGGGTCCACCCAACTCCCCGTCTACTATACGAGTAAAGCGCTCCTATCGTCGGAAACCCATTACCCCGATATGGAGAAGCTCGCTCTAGCCTTAATCACGACCTCCAAGAAATTGAGACCCTACTTCCAAGCTTATACCATCCATATACTTACAAATTTTCCCCTGAGGCAGGTACTCCAAAAGCCCGGTGCCTCAGGAAGACTATTGAAATGGGCAGTAGAACTAAGTGAATTCGACCTTGTGTTCAAGGCTAGGGCAGCCATCAAGGGGCAAACCTTAGCCGACTTTGTGGCTGAATTCGCCAACCTACCGAGGTGGATGCAATTATGGAACCCATTGAGCCCCCCACGTGGAGCCTCTTCATCGATGGTTCAGCTGGGGAGCTCGGCTCAGGTACCGGTGTTGTTCTCATCAGCCCCGAGGGTCACAAGCTTACCTCGACGGTGAGGTTCGGATTCAAAGCCACCAATAATGTAGCGGAGTATGAGGCACTCCTTGCGGGCCTCAAACTGGCCAAGGAAATGCAAGTAAAGAGGCTACTCATCAGTAGTGACTCCCAGCTAGTTGTTAGCCAGGTCAATGGTAACTTCTCAACCAAAGACAAAATGAGGGCCTCCTATCTGAAAACGATGATGAACCTCATCCCGTCCTTTGAAAAGTTCGAGTTAATCCAGATTCCCCGCATCAAAAATACACATGCGGATGCACTCTCGAAACTTGTAAGTAGCAAAGACTCAGAGCTACTCACAGTAGTGCCTATTGAGCACCTCCTCTGGCCTTCAACCGAGGCCCCTAATGTTATGTGGGTTGCGGAAACTCCCACCTGGATGCAACCGATCATAGCATATTTGAAGGACCGGGTACTGTCCACCAACAAGAATGAGACTTATAAGCTAAGGAGGAGGTCGGCCCACTTCCTCTTCATTGATGACATTCTTTACAAGAGAAGCTTCTCCTCTCCACTCTTACGATGCGTCGGAGGAGAAGAGGCTACCTACATACTAAGAGAAATCCACGAGGAAGTGTGCGGCAACCACTCCGGAGGCCTATCTCTGGCACAAAAATACTGAGGCAAGGGTACTACTGTCCTACCCTGAAACGGGACGCCCTCGAATTCGTACGAAAATGCGATAAATGCCAACGATTCTCTCCCGTGCAAAGACAACCATCACAGGACTTGACTGCAGTCTCCAGCCCTTGGCCTTTCTCAAAATGGGGCGTGGACCTCATAGGTCCCATACCTAAGGGTAGAGGAGGTGCAAGTTTCGCAATAGTGGCCATTGATTACTTCACAAAGTGGGTCGAAGCTGAACCGCTGACAAAAATCACAGAAGCTAACACTTCCAAGTTTCTTTGAAAAAATATTATTTGCCGGTTCGAAATTCCCTACTCGATCGTCTCAGACAATGGCAGACAGTTTGACAACAAAAGGGTCAGAGAACTATGTGAGGAGCTCGGCATAAAGAAGCACTTCTCCATACCTCAGCACCCTCAAGCAAATGGCCAAGTTGAAGTCGTAAACAAGCCCATCAAGCACGTCCTAAAAAGGAAGCTTGATGTATCCAAAGGAGCTTGGGTTGATGAGCTGCCCCAAGTAGTTTGGGCGATCCGAACCACCACTAGGACCCCAATCGGGGAGACCCCTTTCTTCATGGCATATGGGACTGAGGTGATGAGCCCCATGGAGGTCGGACTTCCATCTCCACGACGTCTGCACTTTAGCGAAGTAACTAACGACGAGCTTCGGAGGCTCGACCTCGATTTCATTGAAGAGAGAAGAGATGACGCCCAGCTGAAGCTCGGCACCTATATAAGAAAAATGACAAGGTACTTCAACTCCAAAGTCAAGAAGAAGTCATTTCGAATCAACGACCTTGTACTCAGAAGGGTCTTCTTATCTTCAAAAGAACCTGGTTCCGGTTCCCTAGGCCCGAATTGGGAAGGCCCATACAAAATCAGAGAGGAAGTTCGACCTGGCACCTACTGGATTGAAGACATGGACGGCAAGGCACAACCCCGTCCATGGAACATTGAGCACCTCAGGATTTATTATCAATAAATTGTACCAACATGCTGGATGACATTCCCCAGCCTTTGTAATATTTCTATGGTTCAATAAAATTCATTGGTTAAATCAACGTGTCGTACTGTGTCGTCACCTCATAGGAGAAGCTTGGGACCAACCTCTAGGCCACCTCGCTTGAACTCCGAGGTGCTAGCACATGCCTCCCTTTGGCCTTGTTGAACGCCAAGGGGAGAAGCCTCAACATGACTGCACCATCCACCATGTCTGGGATGCATCGTTACCTCGGAGAAGAGGCTTGGGACCCACCTCTGGGCCACCTCGCTTGAATTTCAAGGCGCTAGCACATGCCTCCCTTTGGCCTTGTTGAACGCCAAGGGGAGAAGCCTCAACATGGCTGCACCATCCACCATGTCTGGGATGCGTCGTCACCTCGAAGGAGAGGCTTAGGACCCACCTCTGGGCCACCTCGCTTGAACTTCGAGGCGCTAGCACATGCTTCCCTTTGGCCTTGCTGAACACCAAGGGGAGAAGCCTCAATATGGCTGCACCATTCACCATGTCTGGGATGCGTCGTCACCTCGGAGGAGAGGCTTGGGACCCACCTCTGGGCCACTTCGCTTGAACTTCGAGGCCCTAGCACATGCCTTCCTTTGGCATTGCTGAACGCCAAGGGGAGAAGCCTCAACATGGCTGCACCATCCACCATGTCTGGGATGCGTCGTCACCTCAGAGGAGAGGCTTGGGACCTACCTCTGGGCCACCTCGCTTGAACTCCGAGGCGCTATCACATGCCTCCGCTGAACGCAAAGGGGAGAAGCCACCAAAGCTACAGTCCGAGGCTCCAACAGTTCATCTCCTTAAGTTATGTTCATTTGCTTAAGTCCGAGGCCCACACAGTTCATCTCCTTAAGTTATGTTCATTCGCTTAAATCCGAGGCCCACACAGTTCATCTCCTTAAGTTGTTCATTTGCTTAAGTCCGAGGCTCCAACAGTTCATCTCCTTAAGTTATGCTCATTTGCTTAAGTCCGAGGCCCACACAGTTCATCTCCTTAAGTTGTTCATTTGCTTAAGTCCGAGACTCATACAGTTGACTAATTAAAGTCAAGGTACCAAGTTAAAGTTATTTAGTTCGTGCTCTTATCAACTTCCAGTTCGTTTGTTTAACGAGGCACAAAAACTTGGATAAAGAACAACAAT
>NC_036244.1:15040367-15049326 GCF_002742605.1 Olea europaea var. sylvestris | reverse complement strand
AGTTAAAGTTATTTAGTTCGTGCTCTTATCAACCTCCAGTTCGTTTGTTTAACGAGGCACAAAAACTTGGATAAAGAACAACAATAAATGAAGAAAAACATTATATTAATATTCAAAAGGGATTACAAAGGAGGGCCTCTGGCCATTACATTCAAAGTACTGAAAAGGAAAACCTAGTCTAAGCCTGGCTAGATGACGGAGGCGCCTCAGCACTTGGGGCTTCGGCAACTTGGGCATCAGTAGTTGATTCCTCTGCCTCAGCACTTGGGGCATCAGCATCAGCTGCCTCATTACCTTGCACCTCCTCAGCTGGGGTCTGAGGAACCTCATCCACAAATTCAGACCTAAGTTGAGTCAGATCCAAGTTGGGATACAGCTCCTCCGCCCGCTCTATCACCTCGGCATAGGCGAAGTTCCTCCAGTATGCACTGAAGCTCTTATATTCCTCAGTTGTATGGAAGTTGGTGATGTATTCCTTCATCGTCTCCTCCCCCTGTAGTTCGGGCCTCTTCCCTTGCATAAGAGGCGTCGTCAACGTACCATTTTATTTGGCCCTCCAGATACTTATAAGCGTCTTGAGCACCTGTCAAGGAGAGGTTTGCCTTCTCCAGGGCCTCAGCAGTCACCTTTTGGTGCTCATTGGAGACCTCCACCTTCTTTGTTAAGGAGGCCACCTCGCACTGTGACTCGTATACTTCCTTTTTTAAGGCCTCGATCTAGGCCAGTGCAGACTCAAGCTTCGCCGATTCTTCAACTTTTTGGGCATTGGCTTCCTTAGCCTCGGCCTTAGCAGCTTTCAGCTCCTCTGCGAGGGAGGCCGTCTTCCTCTCCGAAGCCTGGGTCCTTGTTTAAAATTCACTAAGGGCCTCCCTGCATTCAAGCGTGAGGCTAAAAGTCCTGACGCTCTAGCTCACTAATGCCCTCGTCAGATCAATGGCATCGCAAGCGGAGGCATGCAACTGCCACCTCTCTGTCCAGAACTTGTAGAAGTTCTCAGTGGCGCTTCGGATCTCTTCAGGGAGAGCCTCCACCAAGGCCGGGGCCAGTGCCTCCTCCCTCCCAGCTAAGAAGCTCGGAGACTTCCCCTTCTCGCGGACTGGCTTTTGCTTCGCAGCCTCCTCCTCGGCAGCCTCTGAAGTTGCTCTAGCCTCCTCGGCCTCTGCCACTCTAACCATCTCAATTTTGATGGCCTTTGAGGCGGCTGCAAGCAACTTCGGCTCGCCAGTTTGCTTTGCCTCATGGGACACAGAGGTCCCGAATTTCCCGCTCGAGCTGGAGATATGCACCAGCTTCCTCTTTTTTGTCTCCTCAGGGACCTTCTCCTTCCCCCGAGGCTCCTTCGGCTTCTCCTGCCTCTGGGGTGCTGCCTCCTCTGAGGCCCGCGGAGTACAGTCCTTGGACAGGCGTTCAACCCTGCCTCGGACTTCCTTCGCCCCATTGGAGCCCGGCTTCAGAGGCCTCGCCTTCACAGTAGAAGTGGCCTTCAGAATGGAAGCCATATCTGGAGCCGGGTACTCCCTCTTCTTGAATTTATCTGCACAATATATTAGGTCAGCATCAGTATCAGAACAAAAGGACAAGAAAATTGTAACTGTGGGAGCTTCGTACCTCTGGATGCCATTAGCTCAAAGTCCAGAAAATAGCGGCTCCTGTCAATCAAGTGGTCGAAGTGGCGAAGCTTCAGAGGCCTCCTGTAGATGTCCTCTATTACCTCGAACTCCTCGCGGCTGAGCTCGAACCTCTTACTACCATCTGCAAAGGAAGTCTCAACAGTTAGACAAATTCAAACCTTAGCTTCAAAAAATAATTAGGGTCTGGGAGACTCACGAGCTTTGTAGTACTTGGTCGGCACGGTGCAAGTAAGGGCTTTGTCCCCCCTCCACTGCTTGCCACTTACCTCGCACCCAGAACCATGACTCCTTCCACCCCTTGATAGAGGAAGGAAGTCCCACCATAAAAGGTGCGTGAGCCCCCCCAAGGCGTGAGGTAGTACCACCCCCTAGATTCCTTCCCAATCACCTGAGGCTGGAACAGGGTCATAAATACATGGAGAGGCATGTCCTCCCCAAGTGACACTTCCTTCCATAGAAAGTACGAGCCGACCAGCTAGCTCCACCCATTTTGCAGAACCTGGGTCGGCGACAACATGAAGCTCCTAAGCACCGCCCTAAAGAAGGGGTGCAGAGGTAGACACATACCTGCCTTGAACAGGTATTCACTGACGGCCACGCAGCCAGGCCTCGAATAGCAGGCCAGCTCGTTCGGCTCGGGGACTAACATTTCTATGGAGTGGGGTACACTGTACCTCTCCCTAAGTTCCCCCAACCTCTTCCACGTCATGTTCGAAGGTACCCTAGACGCCCCCTACTCCTGGGTATAATCTACAGGCTCCTCGGCCATGGCATACCTATCCACCTCGGACTCCCCCATCTGACCGACCCCATAGTCTAAAGATGCCACTATCACTAGCTCCCTACCCGAAGTGGACTCCATTTTTTCAGTAAAAAGACAGTAAGATGCAAAAAATACCTAAGGGAATTCGACACAAATGGAGATTGGCCGGAAATTGAAATTACAGTCAACCTCGACGCCGGAAAAATTTGAAGATTTAAGAGAATATCAGAGTGCAAGTGTTCGAAAATCCTGAAAAATGGGATTTCCTCACCTTTTATAGAGGTCCACGACGAACCCCGGCCGTTAGATCGAATCTCACTCAATCTGAGCCCTTAATTTCAGATCCAATCCAAGGCGTTGAATTCAAAGGGTTTTTCAATCCTACGCCTCAGATTCATGCGTACCTCCCACGCACCTCTTCCAGCGCGTCTGCTTCTAGAATCGCCAGCTCCTCTCATAATTGCGTTTTTAATACGACGACAGCAGGCGCCTTGGAAGTCGTAACGCTTCAGCCACTTCTCCTCGAAAACAAGCACAAGACATCAAATCATTGGCTCAACTATCAAGGCACAATCATTACCATTGGACCTCGGCTTCCTCTTCATCATTCAGCAACAAGCCTCGTAGGTTCGGTTCCTCAACTACCTCGGCTTCCTCTTCATCATTCAGCAACAAGCCTCGCAGGTTCGGTTCCTCAACCACTTCGGCTTCATCTTCAAAAGTTCAACACCTCGCCTACTACATTGCTCACCCACAGCAACACTTCTCTAACTCCAACCATAATATAAATATCTATACTTGGACTTGGGGGACTATTATTTGGGGTTCAAAAAATTCTTTCAATCTTTACTCCATTAAAGTCCACGCATTACATAAATGAATATACTTGGACTTGGGGGACTATTGTTGCGTGTTGTCACACCTGGCCAACCTACTTGGGGCAATGGCCCACTCATGGCGATCCACGTGGCATTCCTGTCGAGGTGGCACGCACTGCTAAGGTGGGCTACATCCTAACTGCTTCGATCTGAAGTCCATCGCCGAGGTTCCTTTTGTCCGAGGTCCATTGACCGAGGCCTACGAACTGAAGCCAAGCTGTTGGTACCTGTTGAGAGCAGTTGAGGCCCTCAAGTGGAAGTATCATGACAAATGGTCGAAGCCCCGAAGTTGATGCGCGAGCCTCTGAACCACAAGGAAACATCCTCCATGTTCGCTTCTCCCAAGAGATCGCCTGCACAGATCTTATTCGAATGATTGATGGAACGTTTGTCATAAGCATAAAGGTCAAGTCTTGTCATTAGCATGGAGGCTCTGCACAAGCAATAAATGCGCCGCAAGCTAGCAAGTCAAACCCCCATACGTAGGAAAAGATGTTTGAACTAAAGAGATGAGGCCACGTGCCACTTCATCCGAGGGCTCCCATTTCATATGTACTACTATAAATACTTCCCTTGTGTAATATCAAAGGGCTAATGCAAGAATCAATACAAAGAACTACATTTACTCAACTCTCTCTCATTTTACTTGCAATACACAAATCGAGTTTATACACATTTACATATACATTTATGAACACCGGTTGATAATTATTGTACAATCGGATTACGAACAACCCGTCGGATTTCGAACGTCATCGTCCCGCGTCGTTGGGCTACTTCCACGCCCTTTGAACCACTCGTTTTAGACCGTTCACGTGTCTTAGCGTGTTGGACATTCGTCCACGCAAGCGCGGGTGGGACCGGCATCTGTTGGCGCACTTTTTGGGGTCAACAATACTCATTCATACTGTTCAATGAACTGCTTCAATTATGTCTTGGAGTGCAAATACTCATCGAAGAATGCATTCATACTCTCATTGCGTTGAGTTGTTGACATCCCTGTCCAAAAAGTGGTTTTCAAATAACATGGCACCCAACAACCCTTATTCTCATACAACCCCGACAACCATTCATTATCATGTAGGTTATATGTAACGAGCATAATTTCCCGACCTTCTTCAAATTCTTCGAAAACTTGTGCATCATATACTAATTCGTGTATACATGAAAAAATTGAGCTCTTATCGACAAGGTACCCAAACTTTTCAGGCAAGTTCTTCAATATATGCCAAAGGCACCATCTATGTCTCATATCTGGAAAGACTATTTGAATTGCATTTTGCATAACCTTATCTTGATCGGTAATAACTCCATTGGGAGTTTGACTGTGTATGCACTCCGTGTCCTGAACAGTCAGACAGATTTATCTGTATTTTCATTTGATAGGAAGCCACAATCAAGAAGTGTTGATTGTTTGTGACGATTTACTCCGATAAAAGGGGTAAAAGAAATATCGTATTTATTAGTGAGATAAGTGGTATGAAACGTCACTACATCCCCAAACTCCTTATATGCTTGCCTACACCTATTATTGGCCCAAAAAAGATTCGTAAGTCGTGACTCTTCATCCAAGTCCATACAAAAGAAAAATCCTGAGCATCGTGCTTGCATTTGTGAAAAATAGGATTGTATTGCCGCGGCATCTCCTTGACGAAGTCTCAATCGCCTTACTTGCTTAACATAATTTCGACAATCCCTTTCCACGCAAGTCATATTCTCGTACCTACCCGCCTCAACAACTGCAGAATTGTAGCTCTTGTGCAAAGGAACTCCGGCCATATCATTCACTTCAAACTTGCGTTTAACATTTGTACTCAATTCTCGATTGCATCGATATAACTTGGATTTTGAATGACTTGTTTTATGATTGTGTTCGAGATAAACAATACAAATTTTCCATACCTCACAAATGTCTGAAGAAGCAGTCAACCTTGCTTTGCAACCTGTCGAAATTATTGGTTGAGATTTCAAAGAAAAGCTTGTATTACTGCTTCTTCGTCTCTAACGACAATATGTCAACGTAACGTATCTCACTACTCCATCTTCCCCCTTTCTAGAGTTCCTTCGCCTAATCGAAAGCCTACCTTATATGCGTACATCTTGTAAAATTCAAACAGCTCTTTTTCATCTTTGAATTTCATACACACCTCAAGCACAATTGCACCATTTCCTCCAAATATGTCATCTTTCAACGTCATTATATTGTTCATATTGTTCTCATTATTAGATTTTATGAAAACTTCATCATCTGATAGGTCCACTAGTTTTTTTTCCTACAATGTATTAAAGGGAAACATACTCAGCACTAAAATAAAATTCAATTTAGGGTATTGTGAATAAGCTAATGATTATCTAATTTCAAAAACATTAGAAACGATGTATCATGTTTATCAATAGGAAATTTCATAATCATACTTAAAGTACTTAGATTTTTAGAAACAAGAATGTTCAAAATATTATGAAAATCACCTTTCTCCGACATTCGGCAATTACTTCTTAAGTACGTGAATTCCCATCCAGTTGGCACCAAAAATTTGATTTCTGTTGGTGGTTGTCCTCTATAATGGGGTAAAACGAATCTACAACACCACAATCACTTCTTAAGTAGGTGAATAACCTTCGGTTGGCACCGAAAAATCTGGTTTTCGTAGGATGTTCAAGTAGCAGTCGCATTCTACCTTTGTGTAAATCGGAGATTTCAAGTTTGAGGTTAACAATGGCTGGATGTATGTGTGTTGGTCGGAAAATGTAGAGGTGTTCTTCCACTATAGGAAGTCGTGGAAGTTGTCGAATCTTACCGCCAAATTGTATTATCTAATGGAGAGTTTTTCAAATGAAACGATTTGGGGCCGCTTCTTTTATGATTTTTAAACAGTGTTGGTTCTTAAAATGGTAAGAATTTTAAAGTGGCACGTCAGCATTTTTGAAATGTTGTATATAAAGCTGTACCAAACTAATGTACAAGAAGCATTATTGATCCTTCTAGGCCAAAGACCCTCAATTATCAACCCTTCAAGTAGTCAGAGACCTCGATGGGCATTTTTGGAAAGTTAATAGTAGAAAATTAATTAGTCAAACATAATCGTATAATTCACACTATTCATCACATAATGTCCCCTATTTGGTTTTGTTAAAAATAAGATTCTTTTTTATTAGATGACAGAACTTGAAGTTAATGAAATGTATAGGCCCCGTTTGATTCTCATTTTTCTCACATCTTTCCCTATCTTCTTTTCAACCACACGTTCTTCATTAAAATAATATTACAAGTAAATAAAATTTTTTTCTTTATTTTTCATCTACACATTCTCTATAAATCTACTATTCTAAAATTTATTTTTCATAAAAATGGGTGTCAAACACCCTGTTAGTTAAAAAGTTAATAATAATTGCAAGTCATATATGGAAGAAAATGAATTTAAAGAAATAAGTTTTAAAAATGGAGGGAGGAGGCATAATAGGCTTGGTGGGATGGCAATATATTGCTATCAATAGCACACTTTTGACAGGACAGCACAAGTAAAAAAAAAAATTAATAATAATAATAATATTACAAACAATGGAGATATAAAATTTATAAGAAATTCCACCAAATTCCATCTCTCGGTGAAATTATCCGCGCTTCTTCCCCATCTTGAATCCACTCTCGGGTATTTTACACATTTAGAATATATGTATTAATCTGTAAATAAATATTTATTTATATCTTTAGGCAATGAATGTTTGTTTTTATATTTATGCATACATGTTTGTTTTCTGTATGTACGTACATACCCAAAAAATTAGCAAACTTTTCATTAAATGCGCTTTTTGAAGTCCGATTATGCTTGCATATTAGGTATTTTTTTGAGATATGTCTACATTTATGTTTGTATCTTATAATGTTTATGTTTAAGTTTTATTGTTTAATCAGTTGTGCTGATCTGGAAAAAGTTTGAATTTTTTGTGAAATTCGTATATGCTTTGATTGTTGTCGCTCGAAATGATACAAAAGTTACTAAAGTACGTGAATTTTGTTTCAAGGATGCTAATTCAGCTGCAATTGAGAAATTCTCATTTGATTGATAAGAATGTCTTCATTCAATTTGATTGGGCGGATATGTAGTTTAGTGATGATATCGATGATAACTGAGCACTACTGTTTTGTTTCTTGGATTTTTGATTACGAGGTGATTTTAAGTTGTTAATGTAGAATATTTTATGGGCATTGCTGATACTGTCGTTTCCATGTGTTCCTCCAAATTTGGTGATAGTTGGAGCAAAGAGGGTATATCTATTCTTAGCTAAAGAGGGAACGAAGTGAAGATTGGATCTGTGGTCATAAATATGTATCTGTCTGGGGATGCCACCACTACTCGAGGTGGATCACCTGCAAACAGTGTAGATTCCATCGTGGCACTTGATCAAGTTCCTTGCTGGGGTGATGCAGAATATAGATACTTGTATGAGAATGACGATCCTGCTTTCCCAAATTCACATTTTACAGACCCATTGATATCTGTTTCTGAGGGAGTCAGTACTGGGGATTGGATGGTAGCTAGATTTCCTGTGGATCACAAAATTAACTTGAAGATATATCTCTGGAGGGGGAACCCATGGAATCTCGAGGTGGATGCTGTAGTTAATTCGACAAATGAGGTGAGAAGTTAATTTGCCGTAACGGATTGGTTTATATTTACCAGCCTGAGCACATTTATTGTGATGATTCTTTCTGGAAGCTGAAGGGAGCCTTTTTTTCCCCTTTTTTTGGTGCATGCGTGTTCTCGTGGCTTTGTTTTAGAGGGATAATGATTTGCTAGTTCATTTTATATACGTGTTTGTGAGAACTAGCATGGTTTTGGATTGGACCTTTTTTTTTTTTTAAATGCATGCCTCCTCATTGAGCTGTTTGCTTTTTCATTGAAATCAAATTCCCTTCTTTTCTGAATTGATTGCAATCTTAAATCCATCATTTCTCTGCCTAGCCATGCAATGCCTGCTTTTTAACTCCAATCAAATCTTAATTTCGCAAAGTTAATCATGTGTTCTGGTTAAATGCTCTTTAGGATTGAAGCCACTTCATTATCATTTTGTCCAAGTAGGTGTTTAAGATTCTTCTACTCCCTAACATTTGATTGGTTCGAAATTGATGTTTTGAAGATGGCTACTTCTCCTGAATATTACATGGTTTTATGGCAGAACTTAGATGAAGTACACAGCAGCCCTGGTTTGCATCCTGCAGCTGGACCTGGTCTTGCAGAAGAATGTGCTATATTGGTAAGCTTTATATGCATTCTCACACTTGCGTTTTGCATCATTGCTGTGCTGTATGAATGAAATAGTTTTCTTCAGTAATAGTAATATGTTTTGTAATTTAAAATGATGCAACTACATTTTTTGTTGTGTCATCTTGAAGAATTTTGACCTTCTATTTTACTCCTTAAAGTAAACAAAAGGCTTCGCTGAAGTTATATGTCCAAATCTGAACTAATGCAGTGAGTATTCTTCACTTTACAGGGTGGCTGCCAAACAGGGAAGGCAAAAGTTACTAATGCCTACGACCTTCCTGCAAGGTGTGTAGAGTCCATTGAAATGTTATGCCCATGCCTATGCTTGGTTTCTCCATAACTTGGAATGTTTTGAGAATGATAATATATTACCCCCTGTTTATGCCCATTAAAAAAGAGGTTTTTTTTTTTTTTTTTTTT
>NC_036244.1:15010695-15040241 GCF_002742605.1 Olea europaea var. sylvestris | reverse complement strand
TAAAAAAGAGTTTTTTTTTTTTTTTTTTTTTGGGGTGGGGAGTTATGAAATAGATTTTATTTTTTTTATTCTTTTTTCGAGAATATGTAATTAAGAAGTGGGGAAAAAAATTGCTTTACGTGCAAAATATTTTATATGAGAATATGTGGTTGAAAATAAATTTTAGGGAAAAAAATGTTTTTAGAGAATGATAGACAAACAGGTGCTTAATATACATATCAATTATTCAGCTTGTAATTATTCTTTAATATCATCTTGAATATTGAAAATAGAAGATGTGTGTCAGCAGGAAGAAGAAGTTCAGCTGAGGCATTGGCATAATCAGCAAGAAACAGGCCAGGTCGGATTAATGACAGGGCAAGTGACGTAGCAACAACAAAAGAATGATCTAGAAGGGGATTAGTTAGATTTTGTTATTGTACAGCAGAAGAATTATCAGCCTTTTTTGTGTAAATTTGTTAGGAAAGATTCCTTCATTTTGTGTATATATATAGGGGCTCTACTGAACATTAAATATAATGAATTGAATACAATTTCATTCTTCTTCCAATTCATTAATATCAGAATTTTTATCTTTCAAAATCTTACATGGTATCAGAGCTAGAAATGGAGGAATCCAATTCAGGAAACACAAATCCCACCCCAATTACAAACACCAGTCCGAGCCAAATCCAAAACCAAACTGGAGGAGGGAACTCAGGTGTCCTTTCTCTTGATCCAACTCATCCTAGCAGCCCTTATTATATAGGCAACAACGATGGAAGTACTGTCATGCTAGTCACCCATGCCTTGGACTCTAGCAATTATTATTCCTAGCTCGATCAATGAGAAGAGCATTGAGAATCAAAAATAAGCTGGGGTTCATAGATGGTAGTCTTTGTGAACCAAAAGACCCAAATGATCCATTGATGGAACATTGGTTAAGGTGCAATGATATTGTCATAACATGGTTGCAGAATGCCATGGCAATTGATATCAAGAGTAGCACCATTTATGTTGAAACAGCTCATCTTCTCTGGCTTGATCTTGAACAACGCTTCTCCCAACAAAATGCTCCACGTATCTTTGAAGTGAAGAAGGATATCACAACCTTAATGCAAAATCAAGACTTGGTGAGTGTTTACTTCTCAAAACTCAAAACTCAAAACTCTCCTGGATGAATTGTTGAATTATGGAAGTATTCCCAATTGTACGTGTGGAGGTGTAAAAATTGTCGTTCAAAATCAACAAAGGGATTGGGTTATGAAATTCTTGATGGGGCTAAATAATTCTTACAAAGAGATTAAGGCCCAGATCTTATTGATTAAGCCATTTCCCAGCCTGAATGAGGTATATTCATTAATCCAGCAAGAAGAGAAGAGACGGGAGATAACTAATCCAGTTCCTGTTAATTCTGACTCCATGGTTTTTCTGAGCAAAAGGGATTCTAGAGAAGGAGGAAATCAACCTTTTTTATCACAGAAGGGGGACAAATATTATTGCACTCATTGCAAGGTTGCAGGCCATTCCCTTGAACGATGCTTCAAGGCAAATCCAAGCAGGTCAATCTGCTCTTACTGTAAGATGCCAGGACACGAAATGAACAAATGTTTTAAACTCCATGGATTCCCACCAGGCCACAAGTTGAACGGCAGAGGAAAGCATGCTGCCAACTTGGTCTCTACAAGCATGATACACAATCAAGAAGTGGTAAAGGACAAGGGCCAAATATCCTTAAGTCAAGAGCAATACTCTCAGCTAATGGCACTACTCAAACCAGCAACAGGCACTCATCACTCCACCCCTTCATCAAACAACGTCCAAACACTTGCTAGTCCTTCCTCATCTGAAGATTTCACTCACAAAATGTCTAGTATGTCTCTATGCTTAACTGCATTTCATCATAGGCAGGGAGATATTTCTGAAATTCCATGGGTTCTTGACACAGGAGCTACAGATCACATGATCTGCTCCACCTCTCTTTTTACATTTATTCAAGCTAATGTGTGCTATTCTGTGGTTCTACCGAATGGAGAAAACGTCCCTGTCACTCATGTAGGAACTGTCAAAATCTCAGAAGCAATTACCTTACAGAATGTCCTTTGCATTCCTAGTTTCACTTTCAATTTAATTTCAGTAAAGAAGCTTGCTCAATCTCTAAACTGTTGTCTTGTCTTTTTCTCTAATCACTGTTATATTCAGGACCTCTCGACTTAGAGAACGACTGGAATGGGTGAGGTGAAAGATGGATTGTATCATATGGTGCGAAAGGAAGTCTCTCATTCAGCTTTATCGAATATCTGCAAACAGTTCAAGCGTCTATCCTCTTTTTCTGCATCTGCCATCAATAATCAGAGAAAATCTGATCTATGGCATTACAGATTAGGGCACTCTTCATATTCTGAATTTAGTCCTGATGGGAACATCCACATACCTTCTTCTTCTAGCATAAATCATTGCTCCATTTGCCCCCTAGCAAAACAACATAGACTGCCCTTTAATGTAAGCCATCGCAAAACAAAAAAATGCTTCGAACTAATACATTGTGACATATGGGGGCCTTGTAATGAATTCAGCAGAGATGGTTCTAAGTATTTTCTATCTATTGTTGACGATTTTAGTAGATGTACATGGATCTATATGTTAAGACTCAAATCTGATGCTATCGCTGCTTTACAAAATTTTTATGCCATGATAGAAACTCAATTTGAAGCTAAGATTAAAATCATCCGAACAGATAATGGAGGTGAATTTAACATGACTGAATTTTACTTAAAGAAAGGGATAATCCACCAAAGAACATGTGTTGAAACCCCAGAACAAAATGCCATTGTGGAAAGAAAGCACCAACATATCTTAAATGTAGCAAGAGCCCTGAAATTCCAAAGTAGTCTGCCTTTGAAATATTGGAATGACTTCGTGTTGACGGCTGTATATCTCATAAACAGAACGCCGTCTCCCATCCTAAACCACAAAAGCCCTTTTGAGATATTGTTTCAAACCAAACCAATCTACAGTCACTTAAAAGTTTTTGGGTGCCTAGCCTTTGCCACCACTCTTATCAATGGTAGGCACAAGTTTGATCCTAGGTCAAGGAGATGTGTGTTCATTGGTTATCCTTTTGGTACTAAGGGATACAGATTACTCGATTTAAAGACAATGAAAGTTTTCACTTCAAGGAATGTTACCTTCCATGAGGACATTTTTCCATTTAAAGAAATTGATCTCAACAGCAACACCTCCGTGACTGATTTTGATCACCTTAGTTTCACACAAAATCTTAGCGTTTCTAATGACCATGCTATCACCCCACCTGTCAGTACTAATAATAAAAATACTGAACATAACATTTCAAATAGTCCAGCTCATATAGAATCCTCTAATTTTCATGTGAACACCAGTCATGACATACCACAGTCTCCTGCTGACACTCTGTGAGCCTAAAACCTATCAAGAAGCCATAACTTCACCTGAGTGGTGTGATGCCATGAAAGCTGAGATCAAGGCTTTAGAACTTAAATGATACTTGGGTCTTGACCAATCTACCACCTGATAAAGAGCCCATAGGTTGTAAGTGGGTATATAAGGTTAAATTTAATGCCAATGGTAGTGTTGAAAGATTCAAGGCACGCCTAGTGGCAAAAGGGTACACGCAACAAGAGGGACTTGACTATCACGAAACATTCTCCCCTGTGGCTAAATTGGTCACCATCAGAACTTTACTAGCAATAGCAGCGATTAAGGGGTGGAATTTGTGTCAATTTGATGTAAATAACGCTTTTCTACATGGTGACTTGGATGAAGACGTTTACATGCAACTGCCTCCTGGTTATCCCAATGTAAATGGTAATAAAGTTTGCAAATTACGCAAGAGTTTGTATGGATTGAAGCAAGCCTCGCGTCAATGGTACTCTAAACTTTCCAATTTCATTATTGAGCAAGGATATACTCAATCAAGAGGAGATTATAGCTTATTTACTAAATCTACTGATGGTTCTTTCATAGCTATTTTAGTTTATGTGGATGATATAATAATGGCAGGAAATTGTATTGATACCATCAATAAGCTTAAAGCTTCTCTCAATGACCAGTTCAAAATTAAAGACTTGGGCAAGTTGAAATATTTTTTAGGCATCGAAGTCGCAAGGTCTGAACGCGGCATTCACATATGTCAAAGGAAGTACGCTTTGGATATCTTGGCAGATTCAGGCACTATTGGATCAGCCCCTACTAGTATTCCCCTTGATCAGAATCTGAAGCTCAGCAAGGATGAGGGAGAATTAATTGCAGACCCATCAGTTTACAGAAGGCTGATAGGAAGGCTATTGTACTTGACAATCACCAGGCCTGATCTTGCATACTCAGTTCAGTTGTTGAGTTAGTTCATGAGCTGTCCCAGGATGCCACATTTACATGCTGCACATAAAGTATTGCGGTACATCAAAAGGGCACCTGGACAAGGGTTATTTTACCCTGCAAAATCAAGGCTTCAGCTAGAAGGCTATTGCAATTCTGACTGGGGAGCATGCCTAGACACTAGGAGGTCAGTATCGGGTTATTGTGTTTTTATTGGGACAGCCTTAATATCATGGAAATCGAAGAAACAGCATGTGGTGTCTCGATCTTCCGCTGAAGCCAAATACCGAGCAATGGCAAACCTGTGTTGTGAATTGACTTGGCTTAGGTATTTATTTAAGGATCTACAGATTGCACACCCTCAAGCTGCAGTCCTAAATTGTGATAATCAGGCTGCAATCTATATAGCTACAAATCCGGTATTTCACGAAAGAACCAAACACATTGAGCTCAACTACCATCTGGTTCATGACAAGATATAAGACGGAAGCATCATCACCCAACATGTTAACAGTGTGTCACAAATTGCTGACATTCTAACCGAGGCTCTAAATTCTCAAAGTTTTTATTCTTGCTTGTCCAAGATGGGAGTAATGGATATTTACTCTCCATCTTGCGGGGGGCTATTGAAAATAGAAGATGTGTGTCAGAAGGTAGAAGAAGTTCAGCTGAGGCATTGGCATAATCAGCAAGGAACAGGCCAGGTCGGATTAATGACAGGGCAAGTGACATAGCAACAACAGAAGAATGATCTAGAAGGGGATTAGTTAGATTTTGTTATTGTACAGCAGAAGAATAATCAGCCTTTTTTTGTGTAAATTTGTTAGGAAAGATTCCTTCATTTTGTGTATATATATAGGGGCTCTACTGTACATTAAATATAATGAATTGAATACAATTTCATTCTTCTTCTAATTCATTAATATCAGAATTTTTATCTTTCAAAATCTTACATCTAGAAGAAAACCTATATACAGCTGCATTTCACTACATGTAAATGTTTTCTTTTTGTAGAAACTCCGAATATCCCTCCAAGTTGCATTCATACAGGTTTAGTGATAAAAAGAAACTGGGAGTGTACGTCTATTCACTTTCATATATTAATGACATCAATTACCTGTATATGTAGCAATTAGTAGGAGATTCTTGTGATTAATGTATAAAGAAAGATGGAACTTGTATACTTTTGCAGTCAATATGTGTTTCTTTAAGAACACAAATGGTACTCATCATCTGAATTTTTTATTTTTTAATTTGGACACTGTATTACTTAGTTTAACAGTCTTGGTTTGGAATGAAGCAACTTTGCCTCTAATTTGTGATTTGAAGCTTTATAAAACTTAGCGGCTTAAGTTGGATAATAAATTGAATAGAAGTGATTATGTTAACTTATTTCTTTCTGGAGATGATTTTGTTCCCTAGTCAATTTACTTTGTTTTCCAGGAGCTGGGCGATGCTTAAGCATTTCTTACCATTATATAATCAAGAAAATTTTAATTACTAATGGAATTTATTGTAATTTGCAGGAGGGTTATACATACTGTTGGTCCTAAGTATGCGGTAAAATATCATACTGCTGCAGAGAATGCTCTAAGCCACTGCTACTGGTCTTGCCTTGAACTTCTCATTGAAAATCGACTGCAGAGGTGATTCATTAGACACATTGTATCCATTTCTATACTCTTCTTCTCTCCTTTATCAATCTGTAGAAATCTTGAGTTGACATTTTTGTGAAATACGAGTGCAGCATTGCTTTGGGCTGTATATATATAGAGGCCAAAAATTATCCACGAGAATCCGCCGCTCATGTGGCAATAAGTGAGAATTCTTTAATTACAGTGTAATCATTTGATATTCTTTGTTTCTTTACTTATTCATGCTTTCTTAAAGTTATGTTTGATGTTGGTGTATCTGAACAAAGCTCCTTACCTGCCTGCATAAAGTTTTGTCATTGCCGATAAGTTATAAATTATTTCCATGGATGGAATTTAGGCCTTATTCATGTTTCCTCAAGTCCTATTTTTATTTGCTTTGTAGGAACCGTGAGACGTTTTCTCGAGAAATAGAAAGATAAAATCCAAGCAGTTGTCTTTTGTACCACAACTTTATCTGATGCTGAGGTCTATAAAAGGTATAGAACTGATTAGACTGGGGATGCATATGTTATCTATAGCTCCTAAACAGGTCATAGTTTTGAGAATTTTTTTTTTGTTTTACGTGCTAATAAATTCATTCAAGACTTGAAACCATTATTTGTTACTTCTTCATATAGATTGCTTCCACTTTACTTTCCTCAGAATAAACTTGAGGAGGAGGTGGCTATTTCAAAACTTCCTACAGATGTTGGAGATGAAAATGGTGAGATAGTCATAGATGAAAGAAAAATCAGAATAAAGCCATTACCCAATGCAGCAAAGAAGACTGGCCCAAGATTTTTCCAAGGCTCTGCTGATCTTCCAGTCGGTGATATTATTCCAGTCAGTGATGTTGGGTTGACAAGACGGTTAGTGACCTCAAATACCTCCCCCAAGTCCTCAATTTGTATCATTAATTAGTCTGAGCAACGTAAAAATTCAAATTTAAAAGTTTTATATGGGTAGAACATTTTCTTTTCTGCTACTCTCTACTGAACTAAATGCTCCCACACCCACAGGCTTCAGTTAACAAAGTAGTTACTTTATGGGTCTTGTTCTTTTTTATTTCTCATGAGCATATTGTCATCTTTTCCATCCGAGCAATTACCGGTTTGGCATAATTGAAGCTACCTTTTATTGAGATAGTCACTTATGCATGAGATGGGTACAATAAAGAATTTTCCGGTGGAATGTGGAAAAAAGATCATTTCTGTGTTGGGAGACTAGTTTCTTGATGGTGTCTGAATGAACCCAGTTTTTATTCTCCCTCTCTCTCTCTCTCTCAATATACGTGTGTGTGTATTGAACTTCAGAGGATTTCCTTGGGGTCTTGCTGTTATTTTGTTTCAAAACAACGCTGAAATGCCAGTTTGTTGGATCTGGCATTGCATTCTCAATTCATTCGAATGTCGAAATATTTTTTGACTATTTCTATGGCAAATATCTTGGCGATTAAGTATCCACATTTTCAAGTGTCAATCGTTTATGTCTGGTGCAGATTCTGCTGTCTTATTTGCTTTATAAAATTAGTGTTAGTTGGAAATTGGAATAACCTCATTGTTTTCTCGTTCAACAGGAACTCATCATTCTTGGATTCATATCTGGATCCTGCTTTATGTCCCTGATCAAAGACCCAGGTGAACGACGCAAAGAACAATGGGAAAAAGCTGCACAAGCACAATGTGGTTTGAATTTTGCTAAAATGCTTGGATATGGTGACCTTGGGGGGCTTTCTTCAACTGCTGCTGAAGAATATTCTCTTCATTCTAAATATCTTGCTAAAGCAAACTCCCTTCATCTTTCTGAAATCGCTGAAATGAAAATTGCGTAAGCAAATTATGAACTTCTATTTTAGAATGCTTGTGTGTAATTCTCACAATTTTTTTATTTGCTTCCTCAATGCAAAGTATCTAATAACTTCTTAAACTTGTACTTTTTACTTGCGCAGTGTCCATCAGCATCTTTGTAACCATCATAGAGCCCAATTTGTTAAATTGAAACAAGAACAGTAAATTTAAACTGGACGCTGATAGTTATAATTCCTTTCTTCAATCTGCTCTTACATTTTTTATATAGAATCTTGAAGGAAACAATTTAATTTGGATTCTTGGCATGGTCATGTTTGTGCTGGGAATGTCGTAGTGTTTTGAATTACTTTGGCATCAACTGTTTTAAGTCATTTCTTTGTTGACCTTCCGGTTTCATAAATCCACAACAGTGAACCGTTGTATTAATTTCTGAAAGTTAAAGCGGACCTCCATTATTTATTTATTTATTTTTTGTTTCAGCCATCGTGGTGGGGTTGACAGTGAAGGTCGTCCAGTGATGGTTGTCGTGGGAGCACATTTTCTGTTAAGATGTCTTGATCTAGAGCAGTTTCTGTTGTATGTAGTGAAGGTGAACTATTACAAGTGTTCTCAATCAAGATTTTCATAATCTCTATGGATGCACCCAATTATGCTATTTTACAATTCATGGCCTTGCTCCAATTTTTCCTTGAATCTGTTTGTACTAGTGATATTGCAGTAGATAATTCATATTATTACATTTCAGGAGTTTAAGCCTTTGATACAGAAGCCTTATACTATCGTATATCTCCATTCCGCAGCACCATTACAATCGTGAGTATACTTTGCTTATACTGTTTCGGTTATTTGATCTGAAAATGAGTAATTTTCTTTCGTTCATTTTGCAATTATTGAAAATGACTTTAACGATAGGTCGATTTTTGTTTATGTTTGGGCTTGTGAAGGGATGGTGATGCATTGTGAAACTTATATATTTATGATTTGCATAAACAGGCGAACGGATCTGGGATGGATGAAAAGATTACAAAAAATACTTGGCCGGAAACACCAGCATGATCTTCATGTATGTAGCCCGGGATTCTTCCTCCTACCCCATACTCTGTTCTATAATTTTATGTGCAATAACCTGTCTGTTTTTCAATTGGTGTCTCTTTCTGTGGGGTAGGCATGTTAGATTCTTCATCCGACCTTGGAGTTGAAAGGTGCAATTCTTGCATTGCAGTTGTTCGTGGATGAGGAGGTATGGCTGATCTCTATATTTTTTCACTCCCAGAATAACAAGTCTAAATTTGGAGTAACTTGTTACTTTTGCAGTAGCTTTTGAATTTTTGAAACTGATTTTAGGTGTGGATGAAGGTGGTATACGTTGATCGTCATCTACAATTATTCAAATATGTTCCCGCGAGCAATTAGCAATTCCAGATTTCGTGTTTCTGTTGAGTTTTCACGCTTCTGATCAATCATTTTCATCGTTATGCAATTTATATTACCTAGAGATAGCGAGTTTCTGCCTTGGCCATGTTTTGTTACAAGTGGCCAACAACATCTACAATCTGAGCTTAGGGTGGAAACCCAGACTTGATTTTGGGTGATATAGGGTTAATTGTATTTGTGCCATCAGCTAGTGGTGGGCATGGGTTGGGTCAATCCAACATGATCTGTTTGATCTAAAATCAAATCAATCCAACCCGATTAATAGTTTAAATCCAAGTAAACTGGGTCGATTTGGGTTGGATTGGGTTGGTTGGTTTGGACTTCGGCCCAATTAAAGTTGGATATGATTAATTTTTTTTTTTTTTTGTTGAATTTGGATAAATTTTTAAAGTTTGAAATTACTTGAAAACCTCTATATTTTTATTACCTATATAAGTAATTCTTTCTGAAAAATAATGTATGAATAAGTTTAAAGTTTATGATGCATTTTCTTTTTTACAATTCTTTGAAATTTATTAATTTCACTATCATGTTCTTAATTTTTACTTTATTATCAAATAACATTTTATTTATACAAAGTGTTCATGTGAACCAATTTATGTAAATAAAACGGTTAATAGCATAAAACGCCTTACGTTCGATTCTTCTTGGGGAAAATATCCCTACATTTCATTTTTTTTTGTATTTTTGTCCTTATTTCAATGTTTCGTTGCAGAAAACGTCATTTTTACCCTTTTTAGTTTAAAATGATCAAAATACCTTTCTATTTTTAAAAAGTGTAAGTGAGTCCAAATAATTATTAAAAGATCTAATAGTACAAAACGTCTTTACGTTTGGCCTGTAGTGTACAAAATATCCATACGTTTCAAATTGGTGAAAATGACGTTTTCCACAACAAATGAAAAGGACGATTTTATGCGGCCCTATCAACTATAGCTTTTGGTGACAATGCCCTACATCACTTAGCCCTTGTTTGGCCTCCATTTCTTGGTAAAGAAAATGGGTGGAATGATATTTTTTTTTTAAAATGAGTGATTGAAAAAGAGGGAAAAATTTTCGATTTACGTGTAATATTATTTTATGGAAGATTGTATGGTTGAAAATAAGAGAGAGAAAAATAAAATGTAATGAAATGTAATTTAATGGGGGCCAAACGGGGGCTTAATAAGTAACTTTTAAGCTTAAAATCTACTTATCCCGAAATTTAGGAATTCGTGTTTAACTTATTCTAGAAAATATCAATGCAGGCATCATTTAGAAGTAAATGGGGGGAAGGGCCTAATTTTCGATCCAAGGATAAAAGTATGTCAATCATCGGCCATAGATATCATACTAAAAGTTGTCGAAATTCAACTATTGTGCCAAGAATTCGAGCACGTTTTTCCCTTCATATATTTCAATTGCTATTTACTACAGATTGATTACTCCTTGTATTTACCATTTTCAATGGTGGCTGGCGCAATTTTCGGAAAAGCAAATAAATTTAATAATATTATTCATTATTAGTTGTAACTATTATCGATTTAGATTAAAATATTCTTTCCAATTCATTTTCCAATGCATCAAAATGTACCACAGACCCTATTGAGAAAGACTCGCTATTACTTGCCCCCCAAGGCACTTCTCCACTGGCAAAGGACGGACGCTGTCAAATCTGGCAGAGCAGAGGTCGTGAGTTTGAAACATGGGGCTCTTGGAAGGCAAGGGAACATTTAGAAGGCAAGGATTTATTCTTGGAAGGCAAGTGGGAACTTGGAAGGCAAGGATTATTCTTGGAAGGCAAGGTGCAACTTGGATTGGCTTGCTTGGCACTTTGTCAGACCAGGTGGGGAGCGCTCGGACCCTGGCCAGTCAGAGGCACATCCTGCGATTAACCGGACTGTGTGAAGAGGGGTCGGATCACAGATCCAAGGATTAGTCAAGAATTGGACACCTTGTTAAAAAAAAAAAAAAAAAAAAAGCTTTGAGTCTATAGAGTATAGACATCTCACATCGGGTCAGCCTAACTGACTTACATCCATAAATAAGCATATTGGAAATCAATTTAGGTTGTCAATATTAATATGCAATTAATTTTACACATATGCCACTATAAATATTGAAAAAAAGGTTTTTCAAATTAAATACTTTTACCTAATGCCACTGTTCAGAATAGAGTTAAGTTTGTATCATATTTAAATACTCCATTTTTATATTGAAACGTAAGATTCATGTACCTGATATCTAGTTTATGGGCTCATTTAGTTCTCATGTTTTATCAAAATACATTTTCTTCTTTCTTCTTTTTAATCACACATTTTTCATTAAAATAATATTATACGCAAATCAAATTTTTTTTCCTTATTTTTCATCTATACATTCTGCTGTCAATCTACTATTCGAAAGTTCATTTTTCCATAAAAATTCGTGTCAAATACTCTCTATATTTCACTACAATTTTGAGTTGGAACTCCACTAACCTCGTTTCATTTTTTGAAATGTCACCTATAAAAATATGTGAACTAAAAATTGTACTGGGCATAAACATTTATGATTAGCCAAGCAAGCTCATGGCTTAAAATAAAGAAAAAAAATTTCACAAAAATTTAAAAATAAAAATACTCCCGCCGAGGTTTGGTTTAGATAGAAAATAAATTTACTAGTAAATTTTGATAGAAAATAGAGTGATATATAATTGAAAAGTTGTGAATCTCATATATAATTAAAATTAATTATTAATTTTAACTTCAATTTTTTTAACTGGACAAAACAATGTAGTCCATGTGTCAAGCTGCACTTTATTTAAAATATACTTTTTTCTTTTGGACTATACATCTTTCAATAAAATAATATTAAACATAAATTTAAAATTTTTGCTTCTTTTTTTTTTATTATCACAAATTCTTCAAAAAATTATTATTTCAAAAAATATTTGTTTTTCCAAAATTTGATTTTAATGGAGTCAGGATTAATAACTTTTACGTTTATACATGCTATGGTCATGTCTGAGCCACATTTTTCAAAAAATAATTTTTTAAATAGTGATTTGATATTATTTTAATAATATATTTTACAATAAATAATATTATACGTAAATTATTATTTTTTTAATTTTTTAACAATAAATTATTTAAAAATGCATTCTAAAGAAAATAAGGTGCCTCAAATAAGAGCTATAAATGTCCAACGTTATCAGTTCTATTTCTCCCCAATCAAGCAGGGCCCCAAATGTTCTTTTTATTTATTTATTATTATTTTGTTTGGGTTCATATTTTCCTTTTCCTAATTTCCCCTTCTTTGGTTATGAACATTAGCCAAATCTAGCTGTATGAATCACAGAGAGCGCGAGAGGCGCCAAATTTTTGCAGAAAACCAATTTCAGTCGGAATTTGAGTAATTATATCTCTACGAAGCCCAAAAAATTCAGTTACTTATCGCTGCACAGTTTGAACTTGTAGAGGTAAAAATTTTACCCCAAAAAAACTTACAAACAATACACCGCACTTGCACATTAAAACAACACACGTTGCAAGTGGAATAAGAATTCATTTTTTTATTGTACTGAGTTTTTGTATTTGGAAATGATGTCATCTGTTTTTTTTTTTTTTTTTTTAATGTTTTGAAACATTAATCTCTCTTTCTGTTTGTGTGTGGCTGTTAACTTTGGACTTTGGTTTTGAGTTTGATTCTTGTTGTCAATAGGTTCCAAGTTTCAATATTGAAATTAAATTCATTAACCAATTTAAATTGCAAGAGCGCTGGAGAAAAGAAGAAAAAGGAACAGAATTTGAATGCTCTTCAGTTGTTCTGTTGTATAATTTCAAGCTGTTTTCTTCTTTCTTTTTATGCTTGGATCTTGCTTAAAACAAAAACAAAATGCTTGACTTTGAAAAATCACCCTCAAGAAGTTAAGGGGAGTAAAAAAGAAAAACAGCCCAAACTGACAAGTCAAGGCATAAGCCTTAACAAAGAGCACAAAGTGCAAGCTTTGAGGTTCCTAATCAATGCCTTGTATGAGGCGTGCAACAAGACATAAGCTTAGTGTGCTTTCGACGACACATATTACAGATATGTGAAATTCTCTAACTACAATTTATGTGATGGGATTGAGGTTAGTAATGGAAATTATTGAATCTGCTGTAGAGTTTGTGTAAACTCCCTTAGCTTCATGTTTGAGATACAAATCCATATATATAGTTGGCGTTTGGTGAAACTCTCTGTCTTGCAACTATCAACTTCTTTCTTGAATTCTTTTCCATAGTTTTCATCAACACTGAATGGTGCATTGGTTCACTTTAGATACATGAAAAAGAAATAAAAGATTAAGAAGCGAATCCAGTTGTTTCCTTCCAACGGGACGAAAATTAAGGAGTGCAATTTCACTCTTGAAATGGTGCAAAATATGTCAATGAGCACAGTAGCAATTTCCCAGTGCAGTGTTTTTTGTGGACCAAACAACGAATGGAGGAATTCAGGGCAAATGAAGGAGATACATATAGTTTTTGGGGTTCAAAGACTGTACCTTTGTTCTCATGGTAGAAAAACCTTATCCTTTGTGGGTCAATCTGATGTATCTCAACCTGGAAATGTGAGAGTTGAAGCTGGATGGCTGTTTAGAGGAGGTGATAAGGGATCAGAATCGGATGCAAGCTGTGAGCGCAGTGAGAGTGCAAATGAGGATATACTAATGTTCTTTTTCCAGCTGGATTTGGCAACTCGTGTCCAGGTTTGGAGTGTTTGTTGCTACGCACTTTGAGTGTTTAAAATGGCTAGAAAAAGAATGTGTTAACTGAGCTGGTCACTGTATTGTATTGCAGTATGCTTTGAATGTGGAGCAGTATGAAATTGCTCAAGAATTGAGGAACAAGCTGACTGAGGTTAGGATTAGATCAATCATTGTTTGTATTTTCTTATACAACACACAATTACTGAGAAGAAGATTTTGTCTCTGTATGCATCTTTATTGAAAGCATTTGATGGACTATAGTTACTATTCTCTTTTGGTGGAGTTTACTTGCTTGTTTCCGCAAAAATTTAGAGTATGTTTGGCTAGTGTTTTTATAAACACTTGGTAAAAGTCAAACCACTTTTTATCCACGTATTTCGGGGATTCACAAATACTACTCAATTACCCACCATTCATTTCTATCTATATATAAACACTTTCCAAATTTATGCTTAGTATTCCAACTTTTATACTTGTTTGTAATTTTCTTAGAAATTATACATTGACTAGATCTCAATGTAAAATTAAGTTGTTGGGGAAGACCTTAGCATGCTCATGTGATGTTTCCAATTGAAGGTTGAATCTGAGGTTATCAAGCTCCAAGAAAATAGAAGGGGATCAGCCTCGAAGAGTGAAGTTCAAGATATAGCCATAAGCCTTTTGCGCCTTCGGTAAGTCTCCTTTCAGTTTTCCTTATGATTTCTTCAAATCATTGCCAAGTAAGAGCCTTATTGGTTCTTAGGTTACTTTTATCGTCTTTTTCTCTCTTTTCTTTCCAATTTGCCCTTGCCAGTTTGTCTAAAAACTTTATCGTGAAACTTGTACTTCTTTCAGTGCAGACCTGCAGAATGCAATTCAGAGTGAGAACTATAACTTGGCAGCTGAGTTACGGGATGAAATTTCCAAACTTGAGGCAGAGTCTTTGGCTGCATCCGTAAAAGCTCAAGCATACGAAAATGTGCAATACACTTTTCGTTTGGGGCAGAAAGTGAAGCATAAGATATTTGGTAATTGAGTTGACTCATTTTAGCCCCTGCCCTTTATGTTGTATTTCTCACCCTTTAATATAATATGTATGAAACTATGAAAGAATTTGTGCAAACTACTAGTTCTGCTTCTTATTCATATTGTTTTGACAAGTCCTAGTTCCATGTATATATATCCCATTCTAGAGAGGTGAAACAAAATTAGCATATACTTAATAGGTCAATTTTGCTAAATGTAGTAAACTATATCTATCTTCATTGATTTAGTTTTAAATAATACCTAAATCTTTTCACTACAATGTCTGTTTAAATTGTTTGGCATTAAAGTTTATTATAAAATGTTTTTAGTGTGCACACCTGAGCATACAAGGAGAAAATAATTTTGCTTCTTACCCCATATCAGCTTATTTAACTAGCTTCTTACATTATACCCACAAAAATAAACATAATCTTCTTTTGCGATCCCTTGTGGATCTTCGAGTCCATAATTGATTGATACCTGCTGGACTACTGATTATTCTTTATATTATTAAAATATGATCTGGTGATTCTAGGATATCATGCTGTTATTTGTGGAATGGATCCAGTGTGCTTTGAGTCAAAGTCATGGATGGAAACTGCTAACATCGAAAAGTTGGCTCGTGGCCCTGATCAGCCATTTTATCAGGTTTAACTAGATAGACACGCTTCCCCATAATTTTGTATGGAGAATGTGCCTTTTGCATGTTTGCCTAAGTTCGAAAGTAAGTAGAAGTTACTTTTAGGGTTAATTACACCGATGTCATTGAAGTTTTGAGTTGTTTTTCAATGGTCACTGGAGTTATTTTTAAGAGTAATGGTCACTCAAGTTTTAAATTGTTATGATATTAAATTACTTGGTCAAAAAAATTAACATTAAATCCTACGCTGTAGCATTAAGTGTCTACGATTATGGCCCAAAAATTTGACGAAAGCTAAAGTTGCACTGTATTTTCCCATGTGAACGTGTTTAATCATCAATTCCTAGCTCTCCAATTTTGTTGATTTAGCGTTATTTATTTGGTGACAATTTGGCAATTAATGACGCAGCGAAAAAAAGGAATTCAAGCGAAAACCTTAAGAACAAACTATTTGGAATCCACCAAATAATAAAGAAAATAAACTCACGAATTTTTTAATGAAAGATAATAAAAAAAAGAGCTTAGCCCTTATTTATAAGGGTTTACATGTAAACGTAGTTTATAACAACTAAAAGTAATGAAAAAGAAGTTTAATCAAACTAGAATTGTAAAAAAAACGAAAATAAACGAATTGACAAAAATAGCACTAAAACTTTAAAAGTTAGTTTTCAAGGCCTAAACGAACTCGAACGGCCGAAATTCAACGTACGTCATGGCGTAGCGGTGAGTATTGTTCCCTTCGTCGTTCTCCTTCCAAAATGGTTTTATGGGACCGATTCGAAATCAAGATGATTTATTTCTACTAGTACTCTTTTTCCAATATACTCCTTATGTCCTACATCAATCCCTTCCACCTCTGAAGAACTCGATCACGAGTTATAATTTGGATACAAAGACTTATCATCTTTATGGAACTCATACAAATCTGCCACATTGAATGTACGAGAAATACCCATAAACTGGCAAATCAATAATGTAGGCATTGTTGTTAATCCGTTTAAGCACTTTGAAAGGCCCATACTTTCTTGGTTTCAACTTATTGTAAGTACCAGCGGGAAATAGTTTCTTTTCTCAAAAAAACTATCACCAAGTCCCCCTTCCTGAAATTGTTTATCCCGTCTTTATGAATCTGCTGCTGCCTTATACTTTGCATTAATTCTCTCTAACTTCTGTTTTACTTCATCACGAACTGCTATCACTTTCTCTGCCAGATGTTTAGCAACAACACTTTTATTATCACCTTTAGGCAATTTCACCAAATCCACCATATGGTAAGGCACCTCTGTATACACAATAGCAAACGGAAACTTGCCTGTAGCAGTATGAATTGCACCATTGTACGCAAACTCCACTTGAGGTAGTGCAAGATCCCACTGTTTTGGTTTATCTCCACAAACACTTCGAACCATGTTTTCAAAAGTATGGTTAGTAACCTCGGTCTATCCATCAGTTTGAGGATGGGCAGTGCTGCTTCGATTCAAATTGGTTCCAAACAACTTCCATAAGGTAATCTAAAAGTGCCCCAAAAATTTTGTATCCCGGTCTGATGTGATAGACTTGGGAACTCCATGTAATTTAACAATCTCCCTGAAAAACAGTTTGGTAATATGTGATGCATCTAAAGTCTTCCGACAAGCTATGAAGTTCGCCATTTTGGAAAACCTGTCAACCACCACAAAAACAGAATCTACCACCCGTTGTGTACGAAGTAATCCCAAAATAAAGTCCATAGCCAGATCTTGCCATATGCCTTGAGAGACAGGAAGTGGCATGTACAACCCAGTATTCTGCGCTTGACCCTTTGACACCTAACAAGTATAACACTTTCTGACTATAATTCCAACATCCCGCTTCAACTGTGGCCAATAATATCTAGCCTCCAAACTGGCTATTGTCTTGTCACACCCCAAGTGTCCACTTAGACCTCCACCACGTAGATCTCAAATCAATTTTTCACGTAAAGATGAAACAGGAATACAAAGCTGGTTGCCTTTGAATAGATACCCTCCACTAATATAGAAATCCACCATTGATTCCCGATTCACACACTTATTCCAAATCTCCTTAAAGTCAGGATCATATGCATAGAGTACTTTCAAGCACTCGAACCCAATAATTTCCTATGATAATGTGATCAATAAGGAAGTTCTCCGGCTCAGTGCATCTGCAACACTATTGGTACTTCCAGATTTATGCTTAATTACAAAAGGAAATTTTTGAAGAAAAGTCACCCACCGAGCATGCATCTTGCTGATGTGTTTTTGATTATGAATGAATTTCAAAGTTTGGTGATCAGTGAACAACACACTCATTCTGTACCAGGTAGTGTTCCCGTTGCTTTAAAGCCCTAACAATTGCATAGAAATCTTGCTCATAGGTACTTCACTTCTGCCTGGCATCACTTAACTTTTCTGAAAAGAAAGCCACAGGTCTCTTCTCTTGCGAAAGGACAACCCCAATACCAATACCACTAGCGTCACACTCCACCTCAAATATCTTCTCGAAGCTTGGCAAGGATAATATCGAAGATGTGCACAACTTTTCTTTGATAAAGGCGAAGCTCTTATCTTGTTCCTCTCTCCAACTGAACCTTCCTTCCTTCAAACATTCCGTGAGAGGTTCCACGATAGTACTAAAATGCCTGATGAATCGTCTGTAGAAAGTTGCTAACTCATGAAAACTCCTTAGTTTAGAAACTGACTTTGGTGTTGGCCAATCTCGAATTGTTTTTGTCTTCTCTTCATCTACATGCAGACCATCTTCCCCTACCACAAAGCATAAAAATAATAGCTTCGATGTACAGAATGTGCACTTTTTCAAATCGATGTACAACTGATTTTCCTTCAGAACCTCCAAGACTTGCCTCAAGTGAGCTAGGTGATCTACCTTAGACTTGCTGTAAATAAGGATATCATCGAAATACACCACAACAAAAGACCCAATAAAAGGACGGAGAATCTGGTTCATCATCCTCATGAAAGTACTTGGGGCATTTGAAAGTCAGAACGACATCACCAACCATTCATAAAGTCCGTTTTCATCCCCTGGCTACGGATCTGGTGATAACCACTACAGAGATCTATTTTCGAGAAGACCTTAGAACCCCCAACATATCTAGCATATCCTCCAACCATGGAATGGGAAACCTGTACTTTACTGTTATTTTGTTGATGGCACGACTGTCAACACACATACGCCACTTTCCATCCTTCTTTGGCACTAGAAGGACAGGTACTGTACACGGACTCATACTCTCTCTTATGAACCCTTTCTTCAACAGCTCCTCAATTTGCTCCCTTAGAATTTCATTCTCTTTCGGTCTCATTCGGTAATGAAGCAAATTTGGAAGGCTAGCTCCAGGTACCAAATCAATCTGGTGTTGAATATTCTTCATAGGAGGTAACTCATTCGGCAATTCATCGGAAGCTAAATCTTCAAATTCTGTCAATATTTCTTGTACCTCAGGAGGAACACTCTCATCTTCTTTATTTGTTGTAAAAAGCCCTTTAACTACAACTAGATAGAAGCAATCAAATTCTCTTACAGACTCCGTAATCTCCTTCTCATCATTTGTAAGTGTAAGAAAACTCTCAGTTCGTTGATGTGTAGACTTTTCCGTCTGTTTGAGAGGAACTATAGCGATCTTATGACTATCCCATGAAAAGAGTACTATATTATCACGCCCTTTGAGAGTTGAATCCACATCAAACTGCCATGGACGTCTTAATAGGATATGGCAAGCATCCATGTCTATGACATCACACATAACTTCATCCTTATAATGCTTACCAATGGAAATAGGTATTTTGCAAGTTTCAGCAACTTGACCAGAAGGACCTCTCTTTACCCAACAAAGTGAATACGGTTTAGGATGGCCTTCAACTGGTAGTTTCAACAAATTCACCAACTTCTTCGACACAAAGTTTTCACAACTTCCATTATCCACAATCACTTCACACACCTAATTCTTGATAGAACAAAGTGAATGAATGATGCAATGATGTTGTCCCTCCTCCTTAGGTGATAAAAGGATTCGTTGTAGTACCAAAGTGAATCTTTCTACTCCTTCCTCCGCAACAAACTCTACTTCCGCATACTCATCCTCCACTTCAGTATCTTCCTCCTCATCTACTGCCTCTGGTTCCACCAAATTGACCTGCTTTCTTTTAGGACAGTTATTGGAATGATGCCCAGGTTTTTGACATCTATAGCAAATTTCTCCTGTGGGCTTAGCGTACGGATTTGCATTTTGAGGTGCTCCTCGAGTTTGACTTCTGTTCCCAAACTGACCATTGTTGTCAACTTTACTTCTGTTAGGATTAACTGGAACTTGTTGTGGGGCCTTTCCATTGTCTAAAGGGGTGGATGATGATGATTCGGCAGGTAAGGGCCTTCGGTATGAAACCATCCTCTTATCAGATTCCATCATCTCTGCTTTGATCGCCATGTTAATGGCTTCCTGCAACGTCCAAATATTCTACATCACAATTCTATCTTGAATAGCCACCTTCAAACCACTGGTATACTTGGCTACCTTTTGATTTTCAGATTCAGACAAATTATTCCGTTCCGCCAATCGCATAAATTCATTGGTGTAGTCCGACACTGTATGATTCCCCTGTGTGCATCCTAGGTACATCCGATATAAAATATGTTCATAGTCTGTAGGTAAAAATTGATCTATCAAAAACTGCTTCATCTTTCTCCAAGTTCGAATCCGACTCTTTCCCTGTCTCCTTCGAGCATTCTGCAATTGATCCCACCATACTGCTGCCGTAGATTTTAAACGGAATGCCACCATCTTAACCATCTTGTCTTCTGAAACATCCATAATTTCAAAGAATCTCTCAACCTCCACCAACCAATCCAAGAAGTCCTCGATCTCTATGTTTCCAAAGAACGGAGGAATGTCTGCTTTGATCTGATAATCATTAAAAGTATTTTGGTTTTGACAATTAGGATTATGCGGTGGTACTTCGATCTCCTCCTCTGACTCTCATTCACTGTCTTCTACTACACGCCTTCTATTATTTTCTCTACGAACTATAGGCTCCGCCACGCGCTTATTATTGATTGCCCGTTGTTCATTTTGCCATTGTTTTCAGCATCCCGTAGAAGCAATTGACAAATTTCTTCGATTTGAGTAGTGAGATTGTCAATCCGTCGGTTTGTTGCATCTAAATCTACCCTAGTAACTGGTACATCATCCATGTTTATGAATCAAAAATATAGAGACGAAATAGTCGGCTCTGATACCTTTGACGCAGCGAAAGAAAGGAATTCAAGTAAAAACCTTAAAAACAAACCATTTGGAATCCACCAAATAATAAAGAAAATAAACTCTCGAATTTATTAATGAAAGATAATAATAAAAAAGAGCTAAGCCCTTATTTATAAGGGTTACATGGAAACGTAGTTTATAACAACTAAAAGTAATGAAAAAGAAGTTTAATCAAACTAGAATTGTAAAAGAAAAAACGAAAATAATTGAATTGACAAAAATAACACTAAAACTTTAAAAATTAGTTTTCGAGGTCTAAACAAACTCGAAGGGCCGAAATTCAACATACGTCACGTAGCGGTGAGTATTGTTCCCCTCGTCGTTCTCCTTCGAAAATGGTTTTATTGGACGATCCAGAATCAAGATGATTTATTTTTATTAGTATTTTTTTCCAATATATTCCTTATGTCCTACATCACTTAATAATGCCACATAAGATTTAATATTAATTTTTTATGAGTGATCATTAGCGTAACAGTTAGAAACTTGAGTGATTATTATGGTAAAAATAATTTCGGTGGCAAATGACAATTGGCATAACTATGCAAAACTTCAGTGACTGTTAATGTAATTAACCCTTACTTTTAAATAAATTTTGCTTCCAATTTTGTTTTTTTTTTTTTATAAATAAAATTTTCTAGCTACAAGGTTACTCTAGTAACAGTCAATCCTGATGCTGCAGTTTGCCATCATCCATCATAAGATGTGTATTTTACATTTTTCTCATTGACACTGCCCAGCCAAGTTAAAATGGTTCCATTCCTACATGGCTCCAGTTTGATGTGTGCAGCATTTAAATGATAAATACCAAATTTTCTTTGCTATGAACCTTTGTTGTGTAATATTAAGTAGAATTAGCATTACTTGGTAACAAAATGGGGGGAACCCGCTATGGTTAATTTAACCTATTGTCTTGCAGGTATTGGTCAATGTACACGACGACCCCAACCTGTTAGTAGCATATGGTAAGCTCAAGTATTTTTGTACCTGATTCCATTATTCTCTTCAGTTGTAATTCTTGGTACTTGTACCTCTTTTTCATTATTTTCCTTGTTGACTGTTTAAGAATTTTCCTTTCGAAAGGCTTTAGACTATTCTCTAGCTCCTATCTACAAAATACCTTGTGCCTGCATTTTATTTGTGTTTGATTCTTGTGTTCTGTGGCGGTCCTCTGTTCTGTGCCCCTGATTCTATTCCCAATCGGTATTATTCTGCAGTTCCCGAGGAGAATTTACTGACACCCGATCAACAAGACACGGTTTGTTGAATCATCATTAAATTAAAAGGCTATCCTGGTTATTCTGCATCTAATTGTTTGTGGATTGTCATCAGCAGGATAGGTTTGATCACCCTTATGTTTCCTTCTTGTTTTATGGAGCGGACGCAGCTGGAGATCTAATCCCGATTAAACAGCTGCGTGAGAAATACAATCAGCCTCGTCATGAACTGCCACACGACCCACAAAATGAGGAAGATGGAAAAGATGCGTGAATCTTTGATGCCTCGTCTCCTGTCTGGACAAGCTAGATAAAATTGACCACTCATTTCTCTTAAAGAAATTTCGGTCACTATTGCTTTTACAGTAAAAAGTTTGATGTCCCATCGAAGAAGTTTTAAGTTACATCATGCAGATCTGATTATATGAATAACTATTTGTAGTACTACAGTTTCTCAAGATGAAATTTGATCGGGCTTCTCCATGTAACATTACAGTAGGAAGCTGCTGCTGTTTTGTGCATATCTTGGCTGTGTAAAATAAGTACAACTTTGTAGAAAAGAATCTTGCTTTAGTTTCATTTCACAGTTTTTGAGAAGCGCATGGGAGTTCGTAAAATTTGTTGGAACTTTAAAGACGTGTGGTAAGCACGATTGGACATGATAAGAGAGAATATCTCAAGTAATTTTGTTCCTTAATCTTGATTGGTCTAAGCATATCAACATACTCGATGAGCACACATCGAGCCTTGTTTTTCTCTTGCAGATGGTTTGACTTTCATTTCGGATTACAAATCTTTTTCCCCCAAAAGAAATAAGTAGTTTAGGGTATTGTTTATGAAGCTGAATAGAAATTCTTGCGGGTCTCCCCTTCCCTTGTGTTGTTAAAAGGCATTATTCATGTCAAATTTATATGAATTCGTGATCATTTTGAGATCTCTAATAACTCAATTTCGGATTGTAGTTGGTAGAAATCCATCTGCGCAACATGTGCTTTCCCTGCAATTCAAGCCTCAAGAAACTACTCTTGTTTTCTAGCTTGGAAATTCTTCTAACCTAGATTTCAATTTGTTGGATTTTATGCGCAATATTAAAGAGATGAAAGAGAAAATCAATACAAGAATTTACGTGGTTCGGTGGTGTGTCTACAACTACGAGAGCGAAGCAGAGATATCTTTTTATTCAATAGTAAAAAATAGGATTACAATAAACTATTTATATTTTATACTAACTTTAGTCTGGGCTTATATAAAATTTTAAGGTCCGTACAGGAAATACCCTTGTACCGTACTGCAGGGGCGTTGCCCTCGCACCCCTAACCAATTCAACGTCCCTAACAACCAGACAGTGAATTAAACCCGCGCAAAGTCAATGTCGTCACTCCGCTCCGCGCCCACATCAGCCCATTTGATCAAGGACCTTTGTTACACTCTATATGAGCCGCATGCATGACAATTCCCACATTGGCGAATATTCACCCCTTAGGAGAAAAAACATAACCTAGAAAACCCACACCATCTAGAACCAATGGGTTGTAACACATTCTCTCTAACACCTAGAAATATTAATCAAGTTCAAGCAGTGCTTGAACCTATCCATTGTGATTGGCTTTGTCATCATGTCTGCTGCATTATCTGAGGTATGCACCTTCTCTAACAACAGCTTTCCTAAAGTAACCAACTCTCTTATCTTATGAAATCTCACATCAATGTGCTTAGTTCTTGCATGATAAATCTGATTCTTTGCTAGGAAGATGACGCTCTGACTATCACAATACAACTTCATTCCTTCTTGCTTGATCCCAAGTTCCCCGACAAGCCCTTTCAACCACAATAATTCCTTGGCTCCTCAGTTGCCGTCATGTACTCTGCTTCAGTTGTAGATAATGCCACAAGTGACTCACCATTGATCTCCAACATATGGGACCACCTGCGAGTGTGAAAATATAACCTGTATGGGACTATCTGTCATCCAAGTCCCCTGCATAATCTGCATCTACATATCCCTGAACTGAAATATCACCATGTTGTCTCTCAAACATGATCCCGCACTCCATTATACCTTTCAAGTACCTAAAAATCCACTTTACAGCTCTCCAATGCTCTCTACCAGGTTTAGCCATATACTTACTAACCACACTGACTGCATGTGCTAAATCTGATCTGTTACACACCATTGCATACATCAAACATCCAACTGCGCTGGCATAAGATACCTTTGACATCTCTGCAACATCTTCTTCATTTTTGGGCACTGATTATTAGACAATCTGAAGTGCTTTGCCAGGGTGTAGCAACTGGTTTTGCATCTGACATGCAAAACCTCTCTAATACTTTCTTCAAATAATTTTTCTGAGACGCCAATAATTTTCTGGCTTTCCTATCTCAGTTGATCTCCATGCCAAGAATTTTCTTAGCTGGTCCCAAGTCTTTCATATCAAACTTACTGTTCAACAAAGATTTCAATTTCTCTACCTCATCCATGTTTTTAGCAGCAATTAGCGTGTCGTCCACATATAACATCAAGAAAATATATGAGTTATCCTCAAGAACTCTGTAGTAAACGCAACAATCATACTCATAACGACTGTAGCCAATCCGAATCATATGAGAGTCGAACTTCTTGTACCATTGCCGTGGAGACTGCTTAAACCCGTATAAAGACTTCTTTAGTTTACACACAAAATTCTCTATTCCTAGTTCCAAAAACCCTTCTGACTGCTCCGTGAAAATCTGTTCTTCTAAATCACCATGAAGAAAAGCAGTCTTCACATCCAGCTACTCTAACTCCAAATCAAAATTAGCCACTATTGTCAAAACAATCCTGATGGAGGCATGTCTAACGACCGGGGAGAAAATTTCATCATAATCTACTCCCTTCCTCTGTGAGTATCCATTTGCTACTAATCGAGCCTTGTATCTTTCTCCTTCCTTTTCTGACATTGCTTCTTTCTTTCTGTACACCCACTTACACCCTATCTGTTTCTTCTCCTCTGGGAGCTCCATCAAATCCCAAGTATCATTTTTATGCAATGACTCAATTTCCTTCGTCATAGCCTCTATCCATTTACCTTTCTCCTGACTACCAATGGCATCCTGAAAAGTTATAGGATCGCTATTGCTGGTAATGAGTGCATAAGAAATCGAATCCTCGAATCCATACTTTGCTGGTGGCTTGATAGTGCGACGTGATCTATCTAAGGCAACACTATGATACTGCTCCATCTCTGACCAGAACTATCCGCTCCCTGAGCATTAATTTCTGTGTTAACATTGTTTAGCTCTACTTGCACCACTTGGTTCTTACCTCTGCTCTCGTCTGAATTGAGCTTCTCTTTATCTGGAGAAGCTTTAAGCATGAATGTTTCATCAAATACTGCATCCCTACTTATCACCATCTTCCTTGCCTCTGGATCCCAAAACTTATATCCCTTTACACCTTTTACATAGCCCAGAAAAATGTATTTTCTTGATTTCAGATCAAGTATGGATCGCTGATCACTAGATACATGCACATAAGGCGGACAACCAAATACTCTCAATTCAAAATAATCAACTTCATTACCTGTCCAAACTTCCTCTGCAACTTTCCCATCTAGTGCTGCTCGTGGTGATCTGTTTATAACATAACATGCCATGTTCACTGCTTCCGCCCAGAAACTATTCGAGAGCCCTACATTTAGCCTCAAACATCTTGCCCGCTCTGCAATTGTTCTGTTCATCCTTTCCGTTACACCATTCTGCTGCGGTTTCTTGCGAACTGTATAGTGCTTCTGAATACCATGTTCCTCACAAATTTCAGAACCTGTGAATCTGTATACTCTGTACCGTTTTCTGTCCTCAGATATTTAATTTTTCTGCAGTATGGTTCTCTACTTCTGCTTTTCATAATTTGAACTTGGCAAAGATTTCAGACTTGTGTTTCATGAAATATACCCAAACTTTTCTAGAGAAATCATCAATGAAAGTAATGAAATACTGAGATTTACCTTTGGACAACTCCCTCTCTAGTCCCCAAACATTTGAGTGCACGTAATCAAGAATGTCCTATGTCTTGTGCTTTCTCATCTTGAACTGTACTCTGGACTGTTTTCCAAGTACACTGAACTTGTAGAAATCCAGCTTGAATGATTTTACCTCCTTCAACAAATTCCTCTTGTGAAACTCAACCATGCCACATTCTCCTAAATGCCCCAGTCACATATGACATAGAAGAGTGTCATCTGACTCAGATTCTACTGTAGCAACTCCACCTACAACTGTATCCCCAAGTAGTTTGTAGATATTCCTTGCTAATTTCTGACCCTTCATCACAATCATAGCCCCTTTCTTCACCGTTAGAGCCCCACACTCTAACTTATAAGAATAACCATTTGTGTCTAAAGTGCCTAAAGAAATTAGATTTTTTTTCAACTCAGGTACATGCCTAACATTTTCCAAGGTCCTTACCAGACCATCAAATATTTTAAATTTTATGGACCCCATTCCAATGACCTTACATGATGCATCATTACGCATCAGATTAGATCCAAAGTTACCAAAATGATATGAATGAAACCAATCCCGGTGAGGACACATGTGATATGTACAGGCTGAATCAAGTACCCAACAGTCATTTAATTTTTCAGAATTACCTACAGAGACTGATAGCACGTCTCCATCTCCAGAATCCGAGTCTCCTTCTGCAACACTAGCTGAGTTTGAGGACCCATCACCTTTCCTTTCATCACCCTGCTTCTTATTGGGACAGTCTCTCTTAAAGTGGCTCATCTGATGACATTTGTAGCACTTGACGTTTTTCTTATTTTGATTCCTAGATTTTAATCTTGTGTTCCCTCTATAAGAACCACCCTTGTCCTTCCTTCTCCCACGATCCTGGTAGCCATTTACAATCAACCCTTCACCTTATGAAGTTTCACCAGTACGCAGTTTCCGCTGGTTGTAGGCTAACAGGGCTGATATGACTTCCACCAATTCGAGAGCCTCTTTACCCCACGTCAACGTGGTTACCAGATGGTCGTACGAAAGAGGAAGTGAGTACAACAAAATCATTGCCTTATCTTCATCATTAACTTGATTTCAAGTCGCAATAGATCGTTGATGATTTGATTGAACACATTGGTGTGTTGAATCATATTCGTACCTTCCAACATCTTTAGCCTGTACAGCCGCTGCTTCAGATGCAGCTTGTTCGTGAGAAATTTCGACATATAATGACTCTCCAATTTCTCCCAAACCTTTGTCGGAAACTCAACGTCCATGACGTGATACATGATTTCATCCGCGAAACAAAGCCGGATTGTACCAACTACTCGCGCCTCGAGCTCTTCCCAATTGGCATCTGACGTACCCTCTGGTTTCTTCTCAGATAGTGCCATCACCATCCCTTGTTGTGCCAACAAATCCTTTACCTTTCGATGCCATAATCCGAAATTCCCAGATCCGTCAAACTTCATCATATCGAATTTTGCAATCAAAGAACTCGCTATCTGAACCTGGCTCTGATACCAGTTGTTGGATTTTATGCGCAATATTAAAGAGATAAAAAAGAAAATCAATACAAGAATTTACGTGGTTCGACGATGTACCTACGTCCACGAGAGCGAAGCGGAGATATCTTTTTATTCAATAGTAAAAAATAGGGTTACAACATATTTTTTATATTAAACCTAGCCTAGGTCCATATAAAACTTTAAAGCCCGTACAGGAAATACCTCTGTACCGTACTGTGGGGGCGTTGCCCCCATAACCCCAACCCACTCAACGTCCTTAACAACCAGATAGTGAATTAAACCCACACAAGGCCGATGCCGTCACTCCGCTCCTCTCACTCCACTCCGCGCCTGCATCGGCTCACTTGATTCAGAACCTGTGTTCCACTCTATATGAGTCACATGCACAACATAATTTCTTGTAGGACCAAATGAATTTTGGATTCTTGATGTAATCAAGCCAAAAATGAAACTTTACATGCCCCTGTTCAGAGCCTGCCGAACCTCAAGAATGATCATTCAACTCCACGCACACCTCACTGGCCTGCAATGGAACCCACTTGCATCAACCAAGCTTATTGAATCTACCTCAAATGGGCTTGAACAAATACTCAAAACTAATTTTTGACAATTTCCTAAATCACGTGGGTTGTTTTGATCAAATGCTGTGTGGAATGGTCTCTCTCAAGAAGCCATTGTTAAGCACCAAAAGACTCTGTCTAATATGACCGAATTTAATAGCTTCGTTTTGTCATCAATTCTGAGGTCCTGCTCTGCAATTAATGATCTGGGCATGTGGAAAAAGGCCCATAATAGGATTATAAGATCTGGAAATTGAGTCTGATCACTTTGTGAGACTTCATTGCTGAGTATGTATGGTAAATTGGGGTGTGTGTGTAATGCTGGAAAAATATTTGATGACATATCAGTGTGAGATGATTTCTTGAAGTTCAATAATATCTGTTCATGTTCACAATGGTCAGGCTAGCGAGGAGTTGGAAATTTTCAGGGACACGGCGAAGAAAGGTGCGGAAATTGGTTTGGTAACAATGTCTAGCATAGCTGAGGCCTGCGGTGAGTTGAGATTATCGAGAGATGGAAACTCAGTTCATGGTTATATGGTTGGAAGGGATATTGAAAATGATCGTGGGGCATTGGTGAGTTCTCTTGTTGCGATGTATGGACAATTTGGCGATTGCGTACTGCTTTGATACCATGACAGAACTTGCAGTGACGCTGGATATGTTGAAGAAGGGAATTTAAACTTTAACTCGATGATCAAGGATTTCGATGTTAAGCCCAATTCCGAGCATTATGCTCGTTTGGTCGTTATGCTGAATTGAGCCGGTGATCTAAACGGAGCGTATGAGGTTGTAAGTTCAATGTCATTTCCTGCAGATGCTTGCATTAGGGGTGCACTGGTTAATGGATGTAGGATCCATCGAGAGTGGACTTTCTAAAAAGCATCCAAAGAGACTTTGTTAATAGAGATACAGATGATTCTGGAGATCAAAGATGAGAAGCACAGTTCTAAAAAAGGTCTAGTATGATTGAGGTTGATAAGAGTTCATAGTGTTATGTTGCTTATTTGGGAAAGAAACCCAAATTCGCTTGTTAGCCATATGGTGGTAAATTCATTTTCGAGCCTTGTTCCCTGAGTATGAAGAATTTTGACAATGTCACAATACTCAGATATGAAACATTACTGACATGTTTGGCACGTTAAATTGTTAGTTGGATATGGTTACGGACAGGAGCGGACGCAAAAACTTTTAATTAGGAGGCACAATCAAACTCTGTACAAATCGAATACTTTGTTATTAATTTTTGAATGATTTCGAATAATTATTTTATTAATATTTTGCTCATCACAAGAAAATTCATATTTATGCTTAAAAAATTTATAGTGTATTTAATATTTTAATCAATTCAAATGATCGAAAGGAAAAACATGTAACCAATATTCAATCAAATAAATAAAATTCGTTAAATATAAGT
>NC_036244.1:15006848-15010387 GCF_002742605.1 Olea europaea var. sylvestris | reverse complement strand
CACGAGAAAGTGAAGTTAACTTTTTATATGTTGTCTTGTGTAATGATGTCCATTATTGTATAGGAATATGCCACCACGAGAATGTACAGTTTTTTTTTAATTACTTTCTTGGAGTATCCAATCAAATCCCAAGTTATATACATATTTATGATATTTTAACACTCTGTATTCTAGCCCACAACAAGCCCTTTGGGCAACAACATAGGGCCTGACTTTCGGTATTACCAAACCTCCATATGGGATCATATAAATCAGTAGTGCCAAATTTTCTGATGCAAAGGATCTTCAAAGAGGCAATTGCAGAGCATACTTTTGATACTACTTAGATCTTATTCTTACTTATTCATTCTGAAATTTTCACAGTTGTCAAGACTATGGAAGAACAAAGAAAGGATTTTAGAAGAATATTGTTAAGAGGAACAAACTTTTTATTAAGAAGAGTTGAGCTCGAGATGCTCCTCAATGAAAGATAAGAGCTCCTTATATAGAGGAGGAGCCTCATCATACAACCGACACAAAACTAATAATACTACCAATGACTCATCACTTTTAGTACAATACTTATTACATAAGGAATGACTCACAACTTAAAAGGACATGACTCATCACTTTACTAGCATGACTCAATACTTTTAGTACAATAATTTTACAACCATCTTTTAAAAAGTAAAGAATTTACTTTTTAAAAGGGATTTTATTGCAAACGACAAAATGATTATTTCACACGAGCTGCTGAGTCATCAAGGTGTTCCAAGATTTGCTTCTCGTCCAAGTTCATTTGAATCATCTGAATCAGATGGGAGTCCATGTTGCTTCCACCAAGGCCAAGTTGTAGTATCAAATTTTTCTTCAAAAAAATTTTTCTTCCCATTTTTCAAGATTGTCTGGGTCTGTCGGATCAAAATCATACGACTGTGTTCCATAATCATATGGATCTTGAGAGTCCTGGAAAACACTGTCATTATAATTTATTTCCGTATCCAAATATCTTGAGTTTTGTTTGTCTGGATTGCTTGATCCTGGTTTGTTCACGTCCATTTTATCAATTTTCATTTTTTCTTGAAATTCATTCCAGAGATTGTTACGCAGTTGTTGTCCTTCTGGTGTGGTTTCTGGATATTTAGATGTTTCTCCAAGGCATTGATGCGGCCTTCCCAAGTAAAGCTGGTTCCAATGGGTTTTGTCACTTTCCCAAGTAGCAGATGGATAGTGTCCAAATACTTGTCCAAAAATTTGGCATTGTCCTTCTCTGTGTTTCTGAACATCTTGCTGAATCTTGGTTGTATAGTCTAGAGGTAGAATTTCCCACTGAGCATCATCTTCTATGTCTGGCCAAATTTGTGGAAGAATTGTCTGGTTGATTTCAGCCATTTTTCTTTGAAATTCTTGAAATTCCTTTCGATACCTTTCCCAATCTTGATGGAAATTGAAAGGTTGGACTGCATACTCCTTGACATAAGAGAAGTGTTCATAAGAACCTGTTTCTGTAAAATATCCTTGCCGTTGGAAAATCAGAATTACAAAAATATTGTTTTGGGAAGCTCTCAAATCTTTAAATTTTAAAGAAAATGCTTCAAACATTTTTATCCAATGAGAAATAGGATAAAACCATTCGAAGAATTTCTTTGCCTCAAAATGTGCTTCTTGAAATGGATCATTTTTGTTAAAACTTCGAAAAGTGATTTCTTTGAACCATTCAAGAGATTCACATACATTAAAAGAAACTCTAATTTGGAAAAGTTCCAATAAGTACCACAGAAAATAAAGTAATTCCTTTGAAAATTTTGAAACTGCTTGGTGTGGGATTATATGAAACAAATTAAAAAATGAATAATCTGGATGAAATCCAAGACACCAAGAGTTTCAATTCCTGTTTGCCTGATAACAATGGACTGATATTTTAACATGAACTCTTTGGCTCGGGAATGGAGGTTTTTGTCTCTGATGAGAGTATTAAGTTCTGGGGGAATTTGTTCATTTTGAAAAAGCAAATGAAAGGGGAGGTTCATTGTACAGATTACAGAGATAGGTTGGGAGTGAAAAGTTTTTGGTCTGGTGAGTAATTGTCTGGTTGATTTCAGCCATTTTTCTTTGAAATTCTTGAAATTCCTTTCGATACCTTTCCCAATCTTGATGGAAATTGAAAGGTTGGACTGCATACTCCTTGACATAAGAGTAGTGTTCATAAGAACCTGTTTCTGTAAAATATCCTTGCTGTTGGAAAATCAGAATTACAAAAATATTGTTTTGGGAAGCTCTCAAATCTTTAAATTTTAAAGAAAATGCTTCAAACATTTTTATCCAATGAGAAATAGGATAAAACCATTCGAAGAATTTCTTTGCCTCAAAATGTGCTTCTTGAAATGGATCATTTTTGTTAAAACTTCGAAAAGTGATTTCTTTGAACCATTCAAGAGATTCACATACATTAAAAGAAACTTTAATTTGGAAAAGTTCCAATAAGTACCACAGAAAATAAAGTAATTCCTTTGAAAATTTTGAAACTGCTTGGTGTAGGATTATATGAAACAAATGAAAAAATGAATAATCTGGATGAAATCCAAGACACCAAGAGTTTCAATTCCTGTTTGCCTGATAACAATGGACTGGTATTTTAACATGAACTCTTTGGCTCGGGAATGGAGGTTTTTGTCTTTGATGAGAGTATTAAGTTCTGGGGGAATTTGTTCATTTTGAAAAAGCAAATGAAAGGGGAGGTTCATTATACAGATTACAGGGATAGGTTGGGAGTGAAAAGCTTTTGGTCTGGTGAGCAGGTCTGGAAGGAGGTTGGTTTTTCCCTTTATATGTTTTACATCAAAGTCAAAGTTTGAAAACCATTCTGCCCATCTGAGTAGTTGAGAATTTGGAATTTGTTTTTGTTTGAATGAAAACATTTTAGGGAATGCTGACATGTCCATTTCAATAAGAAATTTGTGTCCAATGAGATGAAACTGAAATTTCTCAATACCACGTTTTACCGCCAAGATTTCTTTGAAAGTGGAATGATAATGTTTTTCTGCTTCTGAGAATGCTCCACTTTTGTATCCACAAATGTTTCTTTTTCCATTTTTCTCCTCCAATAGAATTGCGGCCCAATGTAGATCACTTGCATCAGTTTGTAAGATCCTTTTCCCGTTAGTAAGGATAGATAGAGCTGGAAGTTCTTGCACCTTTTGTTTGATTTTTCAGACTGCTTTTGTTTGTTTTGAAGACCATGGTGGTGCATCTTTTTTCAGCATGTTCTGCAATGGTCTGATAATAGGAATTAAATGATCAACAAAGTCGGCCATGTAATTTACAATCCTAAGGAACTGTTGGACTTCTCGTTTAGAGAGATCTGTGTCTACAAACTTTAACAATTCCTTACCAACATGTGGTTGTAACGAATATTGACCATCTTTAATATGCATGCCTAAGAAATCAATTTCAGAGACTCCAATAACCATCTTTTTCTGAGAAAGCATTACTCCAAATTGTTTTGTCAGATCAGCGAATTGAGACAACAGTTGAGAATGAGAATCGGCATCTTTCGAGAA
>NC_036244.1:14981041-15003263 GCF_002742605.1 Olea europaea var. sylvestris | reverse complement strand
TTTCTCATTGGATAAAAATGTTTGAAGCATTTTCTTTAAAATTTAAAGATTTGAGAACTTCCCAAAATAATGTTTTTGTAATTCTGATTTTCCAACGGCAAGGATATTTTACAGAAACAGGTTTTTATGAACACTTCTCTTATATCAAGAGTATGCAGTCCAACCTTTCAATCTCCATCAAGATTGGGAAAGGTATCGAAAGGAGTTCCAAGAATTTCAAAAAAAATGGCTGAAATCAACCAGACAATTCCTCCACAAATTTGGCCAGACATAGAAGATGATGCTCCATGGGAAATCCTACCTCTAGACTATGCAACCAAGATTCAGCAAGATGTTCAGAAACACAGAGAAGGACAATGCCAAATTTTTGGACAAGTATTTGGACACTATCCATCTGCTACTTGGGAAAGTGACAAAACCCATTGGAACCAGCTTTACTTGGGAAGGCTGCATCAATGCCTTGGAGAAACATCTAAATATCCAGAAACCACACCAGAAGGACAACAACTGCGTAACAATCTCTGGAATGAATTTCAAGGAAAAATAAAAATTGATAAAATGGACGTGGACAAACCAGGATCAAGCAATCCAGACAAACAAAACTCAAGATATTTGGATACGGAAATAAATTATAATGACAGTGTTTTCCAGGACTCTCAAGATCCATATGATTATGGAACACAGTCGTATGATTTTGATCCAACAGACCCAGACAATCTTGAAAAATTGGAAGAAAAAGTTTTTGAAGAAAAATTTGATACTACAACTTGGCCTTGGTGGAAGCAACATGGACTCCCATCTGATTCAGATGATTCAAATGAACCTGGACGAGAAGCAAATCTTGGAACACCTTGATGACTCAGCAGCTCGTGTGAAATAATCATTTTGTCGTTTGCAATAAAATCCCTTTTAAAAAGTAGATTCTTTACTTTTTAAAAGATAGTTGTAAAATTATTGTACTAAAAGTAGTCATGCTAATAAAGTGATGAGTCATGTCCTTTTAAGTAATGAGTCATGTCCTTTTAAGTTGTGAGACATGTCCTTATGTAATAAGTATTGTACTAAAAGTGATGAGTCATTGGTAGTATTATTAGTTTTGTGTCGGTTGTCTGATGAGGCTCCTCCTCTATATAATGAGCTCTTATCTTTCATTGATGAGCATCTCGAACTCAACTCTTCTTAATAAAAAGTTTGTTCCTCTTAAAAATGTTCTTCTAAAATCCTTTCTTTGTTCTTCCATAGTCTTGACAACTGTGAAAATTTCAGAATGAATAAGTAAGAACAAGATCTAAGTAGTATCAAAAGTATGCTCTACAGTTGTCTCTTTGAGGATTCTCTGCATCAGAAAATTTGGCACTACTAATTATATGATCTCATATGGAGGTTTGGTAATACCGAAAGTCAGGCCCTATGTTGTTGCCCAAAGGGCTTGTTGTGGGCTAGAATACAGAGTGTTACCACACCCCCACTATGTTTGATTCTGAAATTGAGTTAAGAATTAAATTGAATTCACAAACTTGAAAGATTTTTGTTCCATCTCATCAGTTCAGTAAATATTATAATTTGATGATATGTTAAAATTTATCATGAACAAAAAGAGACGTGTGAGCGTGACAAAGATTTTCAAGTTTAGTCAACGTATCAAATATATTACCATCGTTCATTCTTAATTTTTTACATTTATCTAGATAGCACTAACCTTTTGTTAGCATAGTCTAGCTTTTTAAATTTTACAAAGTACAATCTATAGGCTCGCCTTAATGGTCCTATTAGAATAGTGTTGTAAGCTGTTGCACTTTTCCTTTTGGAAAGCCGAGTCTGAGGTATAAATGCAAATACCAGGACCAATTGCAAGATTCCTTCCTTCCATTCTGTTCGTTTAGTTGATAGTTACGTTAGAAGTTCTAAAGCAATTATTGTAGATTGTGTTCGATTTACACCTAGTGGTGGCAACGAGTTGAGTTGAGTCAAGCTAGCTCGTGAGACCAAGCTCAGGGCTCAGTCGGCTTATAAAAGAAGAAAAAAGGCTCGATTCACAGGCTTCTCAATTTTTTATTTTATTTCTTACTCGAATATATGAAAAATTGATCGTTAATTTACAAACTACAAAAGTGAATATGCAAGTTGTTGAATTTTACAAACAAAGTGGTCGTTAATTTATAAACTAAAAAAAGTTAATTATGCAAGTGGTTTGAAAATGTGGACCATAAGAGCCCACATACGAGCCGGCCTATATTTGGGCTTGTGCAGCTAGCGGGATGGCCCAGGTTTGGGCCAATTCTCATTTTTGAGGCTTCACCCAAGCCTTGACTCGTACAAACAAGCTTCGAGCCAACTCCACTTGAGCTTTTTCCGAGTTGAGCCACAGGCCATTCGAGCTGATGGGCTTGTTCTCCACCACTGTTTACACCTATCTCTTCTACCTTGTTTTACAAAAATTGTATAGCCTTTTTGAATCTACACATGTTCCAATTAACACGAATTATGTAGGATAATGTTAAAAAATTTTAGCTCACAATGATTTGGACCATTTCCTTGGCATGTCAACCTAGACACAGAAATATTACAATAAGCTCAGTGGTTTGGACCATTTCCTTGGCATGTCAACCTAGCCACAAAGTCCTTTGAAACCAATGATATAGTTCTCCCAACTAATATAACCTTACCATCTCAAAAGTTCCAAGGCAATGAACTGCTCCCTATGTAGCTGAGTCGAATCTCATGGGACGCATTCTTGCACCCGAGACCTCGTGAGAGAATTCAAAAATTGAAAAAGCAATAATAGCTTTTGAAAAAGATGAATGCACATATTCAAAGCAATCTTGTATATTATCCACAAGAAATCGGACATTATTTCTAACTAATAAAAGTCTGTAAGCCAAAGACAAAATCAGAACGAGATTTACAAAGCCGAACCATAGTTACCAGCAGCCAGAATCTCAGAAAGTCACAAAACAAGCTCCATTGCGTCTTACTTCCATCTATAACAATAATAACTGCCTCTGCATTGTTAAGTTAATGCAACAGTCGGAAGATTACCAGAAGGGCATCTTTGTCTGCGGGGCCGTCTAGTTGTTTTCCCCCAGCCTGTAAGGCTTCCGTCCTCCAAACGAGCTTCAATATTACTAAGTTGCTGCTTCAATGGAACGCTAACTGGGGTTGAAATAGCAGTAGGGGAAGATTCAATCACTGTACGGCGCCTTCCTCGAGCACCCCCATATCTCGTGCCATTTCTTCTTGTCAAGCCTGAATTCCAAGAATGGCCTGTGGCTCTCATCAACCCTCCAAATGTCTGGAGGTCCTCAGTCACCTCATGCCTGGAGAGTGAGGTCAAACCGGGAAGGATGTCCCTTTGAAAGTCCCTCCGCAGCCTTCCTCTCCTTGTCTGACTCCTTCGAGTTCTATTTGAACCCACTCCCATTTCTTCCACTTTTTCAACTTCATGAACAAAGGGTTTAGGCATGTAGTCTTCTTCTTTTGTCTCTGTTAGTTGCAATGCCATAGCCTCAAACTCGTCTATCTCCCAACAAAATGGTGCAGGATCACCAACTCTTGATTCTTTACCAGATTTACTCTCAAGTTCGTCTGCATGTGATGATACAACATTGACAAACCAGATGAGTGAATCTGAATAGGATATATCAGAGGGATGGCAAATGCCTTCATCCATGGGAATTTGCTGACAAGGTGTTGAGATCGAAAATATTGTTTCTGCAGCGTTCCTAAGAACTTCATCCTGTATTTTTTCGGGTTTGTGTTCTAGTGACTGTAAAGAGGCCTCATGTTGTATATTTTCTTTGGACGGTGTATTATCATCCTCACAGTCCAGAAGAACAGGGACTTCCAGATCAATGTCCGAGATTATCTTCACACTGCCATTGTTGCTTGCAATAGAGGGTGCTGTTGGATCTTCATCCTCACTAATTGAAGTATTTAAATCAATGTGATGCCTCATACCTGTAGATCCGGGACGCATTTCCTTCTCTACAATCAGTTCTTCTGGAGTAATCTGCTCATCAGACTCATAAGCAAGATTAATATCAATCATTCTGTTTTTCCTTTCATCTTTGACTTTTTCCCTTTGGGGAGGGGAAACGGGAGTTGTTGAGGTGGAAACATGGTCAGATGACTCAATGTTATGAGCATTGGGTTCAAAAATGGGAAACCCAAGAATTTTCTTGACATTCTGAGTCTCACTTATTTTCATTTTAGCCCCAGTCTCGAGATCACTAGGAGACAACATGGTGCGTGGCATGAACATTTGATTAAGATCACTCACTACTTCAGTCTTGCAATGGGAAGAAGCTTGGAGGCAGCCCAAGTCCCCCGAGAGTTCTGATCTCCTAGTATTCACAACCTCATTTTCATATGCTGGCTTGGGTTTAAGCCAAGGCAAATCCATCTGTTGGTCATCAGGCATTATTTTTCCAACCATGTGATCATGCAGAGGAACTGCCTCACTTGATGAGGTCTTTGGGAGTACCTCATTCAAGTTAATATCTATTGCAGGTTTTAAATCTACATGACCGGAGCCACTCAGAAACTTCTCAAATCCAGGATTAGTCGAACGGTCAGATGTTACATTATTATCCCTACTGCAGTTAAGATAATCAAAGCCCGACAGAGGTAATTGAACAGGCAGTTCTTTGGATCCTGTGGCAGACCCATAATGAAATCCATTTCGTTTTGTTAAATCATTTCCTGAACCCAGATTCAACCTAGAACTAACATTGACTTGCCACTTGTCTCCAAAGGTATCCTGGCTCTGCGCATACGGATGCAGACCTGAAGATGAACTGAAAGATGGTTGAAATGTGGTCGACTTTTGAGTAGAGCTATTTGTTGGCTTTGTCCAAGATGAGATGGAGTGAGACCATAAATTGGAAAACCCTGTAGAATTGATGGATGGGGATGGCCCACGGGTATGAGAAGCCGAAATTGGTTCTAAATGGCTATTATTGAAATGATCACGGTTGGGTCCATCTCTCCACATATCTTCTCTACTATAACCCGTTGGATATATTGCTGGATGACGGTAAGCCTGGTTGAGCATGACCTGTGCTGACTGACAAGGTATTTGCAATTTATTTTGTTGGAGACCTTGAGTTACAGAACTGGGGTTATATTTACTGGTCCCTGTAGAAGATAGGAAGTTCATAAAGCAGTCAGTTCAAAGAGAGAAGTTATTACTCAGGGTTTCCAGCGCATAAACTTGAGTGCAGAGATGGTCTCTAAGTGATTGTCTCGTACACACAGTGAATAAAATAAGGATTTCAATAGCGCTGAGTGGTAATCTAGTAAAAACATAGTGATGCTAAAATGAATTTGGTTCTACACAGCATAAAATTTAACATACATACAGTGGAGATAAAAAAGAAGTGAGAAAATAATGAATACATTTCAGACTTTCGAGGAACTTTACCAAAAATTTTACCTGCTTCATATGTATGGGAGAGCCACCTCCTCCCATTGCCTTTACTCTCGACAGCAGAATTTATCAAAGATCCATTTTGGGAATACATGGTTTCTCCTGGTACACCTAAAACTCGTGGATTTCCTTTAGCAAACTGATTAATACCTTTAGTCTCTCCATGGATGGAAGTATGACCAAAATTACCAATTGATGACGGAGCTGTTACTTCTTCAATCTGAATGGGTTCGTTTAGATCAACCAACCCAGCAGAGCCCCTTAAATGGGAACCTGAAGCTGAAACATCTCTACGGAAATCAGTCGTCCCACCATCAACAGGGGAAATCTTCATACTGCTCTGGGCTTCTATTTTTGGATCTCCATTTGAAATGTAACTCAACATGCCGGATACTTTGTGGTCTGGTAACTGTTCCCCTTCTTCTGTATGAATGTACTCATCGGCCGGAAGTTCAAGATCAAATAACTTCTTCCTCACCTTGGACGGTCTTGAATCTAATGCATCACAGTCCTTTGAAGTACACCCGTCTTGGAACTGAAAAGGGCCAGCCTGTATATCGTTCCCTTTTGTACACCTCAGAGGAGAATTAACAATTTCAAATCTTGACAATGATGTTCTACCATAACCAGAATTCAACAAAGAAATGCCTGGCATATGCCAATTTCGAGCTTCATTTGTTGGCATATGAGATCCCCGAAGACTTGATGACGATGATGGTTCAATGGATGCCTGATTTTTGTGTAGTTCCTTTCTTTTGATTTCTTCCATCATATCCCTTTGAGTTCTGTAAAGACGGTGGAGCTCATGAACCTGGATGAAAGAGAAGATTCAAATAATTGAGCTTCTGCGACATCATTGGATCATTAAAGTATAAAAAGGACTCCATTTTACATACATGAACATGTTCGACTAAGCTTAAAAAAAAAATAACATCGGTCTTAAGCAACTCTTTTATCTCCAAACATGTTTAAGCATCTTACTTTTTTTTAAAAGTAATTCTTAGCTTAACGGCAAAACTATTAACTTGTTTATTTCCAACTTTCACCAATAAATAACTAATTTTTGAAACTTACTTATTTACTTATAAGCTAACTTTTTAAGCTGAGCCAACCATGTGAACTGAGAACTTAATAAACTTGAAGTGGATGTCTTAGAATGCAAGACATGACAGTACCTGATTCTTGAAGATTGTCTCATGTTCTAGCATTTTCTGCTTTAGTGCATCCTTATCATGTCCTAGACATCGATCTGTTATAGCCCTTGGCGTGAAACCATTGTAATATTGCCCGCTTGTTAAGTTCTCGTCCCCATAAAACAGGGGCCAGCTACTACTGCTAGAATCCTCGTTAAGGTTCCTCATGGAGTAATATCCTGGCAAGTAGCTTTCACAATGCACTTTTGTTCCCATTCCTGCAGAGAAGATTTGAATGGAAAAATAATTGTGTCAACATCACAAATTCTTTTTTTCACTTCTCCATAGTTTTTTATTCCTTTTCGAGATTAAGTAAAATCACTTGCAGGTAATAAGATGTCCCATTACTCTGCATAACAATACAAGTTTCAATGTTAATGAAAATAACAAAGCAATCTTGACAAGACAAAGCCATGAAATGAGATTAGTATCAAGTTGTGATCATATATAAAATCCATATTTTTCTGATTACCAAGAGCTAGGAACCATTTATCATACAACACTAACAGAAAGAATACAAATTTGATTAAGGAAATTAAACAGACAGGTTCAAATAAATAATCTAAAATAAAATATTATAGTTCAGAATTTGCAATAATTTTCTATCAACTGAAATTCACCAAGAATTGCTCACTTATCTCTAACTGACACAGCTACAGACGTTAGAACATTGCACAGAGGTCTTGCCAAGTTATTGAATAGAAAACAAAGACAATCTGGCATGCCAACTAAACATACAGAGTAAGGAAGAAAAAGTTATGTAATATGGTTTTCTAATACACGAACGATAGCCTAAAACAATTATCAAGAAATTCAATGAACTAGAAAATCACAAAAAAACCAATCCATCTCTTCATCAAAAGATGAGAGTCCCTCTATCTCCAAGGGAAAAAAAAAATAACATTTCTTCTCTTGGGAAAGTTAAGAGGGGAGGGGGCTTTTTCTGATTATAAAATCAATAATTCAAGCAAGAAAAAGAAAAGGCCAGAATTACGACGAAAATCAGAATTTTCAATTTTACCCTCCACAACATATTCGACGCGACTTTTCGAGAAATTGCAAAATGGAAAGAAAGACAAGTTATGAGAGAAATAAAATATAATCACTATGTAAAATTACCACTGTCAATATACAATAATTTCTAAACCCGGTAATATAATAGAAGGTCACCATGCAATTGGATTACAGCATACACTGTACAAATTCATATCTTTTGGTTTCTGCAATTTGGCCAACCAAATTCATGTTATCGACTCTTTTGACGTTTTAGCTCATGATTTTACCAAGAAAAATAGAACTAAATAAAGAGTTAAAAGGAAAAGAAAGGTGGGAATCATCACAGCTGATGTCTCACATGATTCAAGGTATTTGAAACGACCCCATGGTTTCCATTACAGCTTTAGGAAATAAGAAATTCTTTTTCAATATGTTAGGAAGGACACTGATGCAAGATTAACATTCAAAATACTTGATATGAGTAAAAATTATTAGAGAAAAGAATAATTATGGCAAAAATAAACAACTTACATATAATTGCAGATCTAATGATAGAATAAACATAGAACTGATGAAGTGAATAGAAAGAAAATAAAATGTGTGTCTCCATGTGTAATGACAGCTGCTTCTTACATACATGGACCTCTGAGTTCACACGACAACGTTAAAACCAAATCCAAGCAACCCCTTTACTGATTGAGGAAGAAGTAAAAAACACGGCTCACTTGCTCTCCATAAGAGAATAGTTTTTCTTTACCGATGAAACAAAAGATGGAGAAGACTCTACTTTTTATTGTACACGGCAGGTGGATATGTGTAACTATAACGCCTGGAGCTTCTTTGTTTATATAGAAGGCCAGAGTTAATTGTTTGTAAGGAAATGGAAAAAAACAATTAATGGTATGCTACTCATTTAAGAAATAGATAATAACGCGTTGAATATTTCCTAAACCCCGACTAGATTACACACATCCAGCTCATATCGTCAAAATCTAATGACCGCTATAATAAATGTTACTTTAGTGATGAACAGATAGGAGATACAAAAGTCATACGCATCTACGCTACACGTGTCTAAGTAAGTAAGGGGGATTCAACTTTTTATCTCATTACGAAAGTAATCCAACACGATTCATACTTTCTTGTAAGACACCCCAACCAACAGAATTACTTAATGCACCTATATAGGTCGTCATTTTCACATCAGCAAATAAAATTAAACAACCAAGTAGAACCAGCACACTTATAACAAAACTTCACATCAAGTTCTTTTATTCATCATCGCCTAATTTTCCTAATTTGGATATATATATAAAAAAGAGCCTGTAGCTTGCAAATTTCATTGCCAATGATCACATCTCAAAGAAGCAGGGAGAACTAGGGGAACTGACCTTGTATGTCCATTTGAGAATGCTCAAGTAAGATAATACCACCTAGACATATTTAAATAGACAGAGAATGTGATGTTACCGCCAAAATATGGTCTTCGCAGGTCTTGGAGTCTTGGTTTTATAGAATTAATTCCCGTTTATAAAAGGACGGCTTTAGGGCCTATAAAATTCATGACAACTTAACATAGAGATCAAATGGATGGAATGTAGCATTTTTTGATAATGATATCTCAAATTCTAAATTACGAAACTTAATAAATTCCCTCAACAAGTTTAGCTTAAATTATTGGGGCTGATTCTAACACTCTTGGACTATTACAAATACAGTTGAAAAATACAGTGAGCTAAGATATGCTACAGACAAACAAATAATCAGCACGACATACATCCAACAGAGCTGCAATCTTTTTGAACCACAATATGGCCTATGGGAAAAATATTCAAGTGCATCCTAAGTAGAAATGATCACTCATCAAATTTATCACTCGTTTGCAGTTTACGATTTTATCTATTGAAGATCAAAGAAAAAACCCAAAATATATGAGACTTTTTAAGAAAGAAAAATGCATAAATTCAATTATCCAAGCAATTAATACCAATCATCTAAAAAACTCAAACAGCGGTCATTTTAAGAACAACTGCAATTCATATAATCAAACAATTATTCATGAGCAAAATTCAAAGGGAAAAACAAGACTTTTCATCTCCTGGGTCATAGCCAAAATCCAATCAAATCTTGAGAAAAAAAATAAAAAATCAGAAAATGAATAAAAAGATAGATTTACCTCAGACCCACATCCTGGAATCAGTGCTCAAGAACCCCTTGTAGATTGAATCATCCCACAGTATCAATAATAACTCAGAATAATGTGAAATTCAAAGTCTTTCACACTATAGGCCACTAGTGAAAGCGAAAACCAATAAAAAGAAGCCAAAACATATAAATTTAAAAGTAATAATATTAACAGTCAAATAAAAGAAAATAAAAAATAAAGAGAATGGCTTGATAACTTCATTGAAGAAGCTCGGATCCTTCTTAAACTGAACAAAACATCGGAGTTTTCGATCTGCTGGGCCTCTCTCTATTTATAGCCAAACAACAGAAAGCAACTACTTTTAGAGAGAGAATGAAGAAAAAAGGATTCTTTTTCAAGTGTGTGTATATACTTTCTACTTATATAATTATAATTAATTTTCAAGAAAATGAGAAAGAGAGAGAGATCCCACATATGAAATCTCCACAAAAACAAATGACCTTGCAAGAACAATGACGAAAAATTTGTCAACTTCTGGTCCTTTATATTCTCCACCTTTTCTCTCCAATTTCTCTCTCTATATCACTATATCTATCTCATGATACAGTAATTTGATTTGTTCATATTTCTGGGGGTTTGATGGAATGAAAAGAAATGGGCATTTCTAGATTCTTTCCTTGCTTTTTGGTACAGATAATAATGAAAATTAATATGATAATATAAAACTGTCCACCTATATAATATATCGTGTTTGTATATATGGAAATTCATTGATCAACACGTCTGTTAAATAATACTAGATCGTTCAATTTTGTTCAATATAATTTTTACTTCTTGTAGTTGATAAATCTATCTAAAGTAAGTTTTGTCTAAAAGTTCTTGTAAATATATAAAGTACTTCCAAAAAATTATTTAAATATATTTAAAAGCAATGTTTTAATCGCAGAGACAATTTTTAACTTTTCAAAAATTTGTCTATAGAATCCTAAATGATTTGCATTTTTGTAAACATTGTTAGATTATTTAGTACTGATTACTGCTATTCGTGTATATATAGCACATAATATTATACGAAAGTAAAAAAAAAAAAAAAAAAAAAAAAAAAAAAAAAACAAGATTTCAATTATTTTTTGTTATTATTAGTTTGACAATATCTAATCATTTTCATCAAAATCTTGGTGTAATTCTTAATTAATGTTGTCATGAAATATGTAATTTGCTTTATCTAACATGTAATTTACAGGCATAATTTTATCTATATGGAAGCAGGCTATTGATTTACATATTATAACATTAAAAAAAAAAAAAGTGGACAATCCCCTAAACTACTAATTTATTTAATTAATTAATCTTGGAATTAATATTTAATTAAGACTCAACAGGGAGACTTTTAAGTATTTGCCATTTCGAGTAGTTTATTATTGGTCATGCATTCAGACAAACATGGTGTGGGTCCCAATACTGATGCTGTGCTTTTGAGGATTGAGGATTATGTAAGTACCCTTATTGGTTGGATTTAATTACGGAAAATGGGACTGACGGTCGTGATTGAATCTGATCTGGTGATGCTGTGATTTCTTACAGACAAAGTCTAATTGTTGTCTGGGGTACTGTACGGGATGTATGTACAAAAGCATGTAAGATAAGCAGTAGAATTTTTACACGTGGCTTCTTTTGCAGCATATCAGAACCTGCACACATTTCATGCTTTCGGGTAACACTTGTTAAAATTTATTTATTTTTATAATTTTATTTTTAATCACATACTTTATGAAATTTATAACTTATGCCAACTTTTCAATAATATATTTTATGACTTTTAGGAATCGGAATGTTACAAATTCTTATAATCGATTTGTATTTTTATATTTTTTTCATGTTACAGTGTAGAATTACAAAATGATTTTGATTTTTTTCGATCAAACTAGATGTTCGTGTCCAATTCCTATAAGTTGATACTAATAGGTGAATTTCACGACGACATAAATTTGAATATTTGTGTTTTTGTTCGAAATAATTAGTATAATGAACTAAAAAAATAAAACAAAATTGAAAATTGTATATTTAAGAAAATTATCTTACGTCAATTTTTCTCTAAAAAGCCCTTTTATTTGAATAAAGTACATTAAACAATTATTCAAATATGTTCAAAATTTTTTTTTTTTTTTATCTCATAAGTGGTTTTTTTATGTGTGATTGTAATTATCAATGCATCAATTGACAATTGCCTAATGCGGGCAACATTGTGATTATGACATATATTTTAACATATAATTCTTGTATTGGAAAAGTTCAAAAAATTGATTAGCTATTGATTAATACCTCTCTTAGCCTGTTTGGTTTAAATAAAAATTAAATTTTTAGTGAATTTAGATAAAATTTGATGGAATGGATAATTGAAAAATTGTAGATCCCGTGAAATTTAATACGTAGCTAATTAATTATTGATTTTGATTAGAATTTTAATAATTTTTTTAGCTTACCTAAACAGGGTCTCAATATTTTATTACTTGGATTAAATCCCCTTTTTTTGGCATAATTTAAATGTTCAAAGACAAGAATTTAAAGAATGCAGATTTTGTGGCTGTCGGTTACTAGATTTTATTGGGGCTTCTAATCGAATATCTTTAATTTGTAACAAAACTTTCTTATTTATGCTTTTACAAATATTTTAATTAAAAGTGTTATTCCTTAGCAAAAAAATAACTTCTCAAACTTTTTTGTCTAGCAAGATGAATAGAGTTAAAGAAGGTACCAAGAATTGACACTAAAAAATATTAATGACAAGAGTAATATTATTTGAACATCATGATTTACAGATCGATGTACAAAATAACAATGTACATTATATTAATTGATTTCATTTTTTTTTTTCCTTCTTTGTTTTCTTTTCCCCCCCTTCTCCATCCTCCATGTTATCACTCATACAGATAGCATTACTCTAATGATAATAACTCAAACAATATTTTACGATAAAATTGAGAAATCTCCCATCTATTCTTTCCTTATATCTATGATTATGTTTGTAACTTTGTATTGTTCATCATTTTTCTCTATATTTTAATTTAGAGATAAACAAATTTACTTTTAAAAAAAAAGATTATTTTTCTATCATACTCATAGTTTTGTGAATATTATTTCTCATTAAAAATGAACAAATGATAATTATCTAAATTTTCTACTACTAAAATGAAATGAAAAGTAATCTAATTATTCTAAAACATTTATTTGTTAATTACGTTTCAATTATATTTGCTAAAAATCACATTTTATACATTTTTTAAAACTTTCTAACAATATTTATTATGGCATTTTCTAATCTAAAATCAAAAGGTATTAAAAAAAAAACTTATAATCTTAATAATAAGAAAGAAAAAAGTATAATATAAATATAATCAAATAAATATTTCAAAAACGTATAGGGAAGTAAAATGGGAAATGCATATTTACCTTTTGTCGACAGGGATGAATTTGTTGTCTAAAGTAAATTTTTTGGGAGGTTTCTAATTTTTTTTGAAAATAGAAAGGAGATTATCAAAATAATATTTTTTATATAGCAGTGATTGCATTTTGCACATAAGCGTGCTTCTTTCTATCAACTTTGAAAGTCGCATTTCGCAGTTGGGCTTCACGGGTTACCAACTACCAAGACTCACAATCTTCGCCATGGATCAATTGTGAAGAACTCAAAACTCTTTAGCTTTGTGTCATTTCCCTCAATTATCTACAGAATAATTACATTTATCAATGATAAGCCAAGACAAGACTTAAATTTGACTAAAAGAAAAAGTTTAGTACCCGAGGGGTTGAACTGTGAATGAATCTTTTTCAAATTGGATTACGCATTTGGATATAATATCTCTTATGAAGTAAAGTTTAATGTCAATGTGTTTTATTCTCCAAAAAAATATTATTCCTTCCATTAAAATTAAAAATAATGGGGGCCAAACGGGACTTTATAATTAGCATGCACATATTTAAATTCCTTCATTACAATGTTTAAACACTAAACCCAAATTTCAAGTATGTTAAGAGCTATTTTAGTGCTTCTTCAATGTTGAAATTCAAGATCATACGTATTTGCAAAAAATACTAACCAAATAAGCAATATCAAGCACAATACAACACCATAGTGTACATTGCTGAACCTATTGTATTTGATTAATGACATTTTCTACGTGACTAATCTTGTCATCTTTATTATTAGGATAGCGATCTTTGCTAAGCATAGAATGATTTACTAAAGTTACATTGACTTGGCATTGAACATTGGAAAACTTGTTGTGTACTTTATGAATATAAGGACTTATTTTATTTTTATTATTATTATTATTATTATTATTATTATTATTATTATTATTATTATTATTATTATTATTATTATTATTATTATTATTATTATTATTTTGTTTTGGTATGTTTTATAACTAAAATAGATTTGATTCAATATATAACAATATCCACACCTAAGATTTTATTGGCATTGCCATAATCTTTCATTTCAAATTCCAAATTTAAAGCACTCTTTCTATTACTAACTGTTTCAACACATGAAATAATTGTTAGCATATCATCAACTTATTGTTACAAATAAACATGTATATGTGTGGGTAATTTAGAATTACATTACAAGCAATTATCAAATTCACTTATTTTGAAATCTAAGGATAACAGGAATGTACCAACCATTTTTATTCCACTGCTTAGGTGACTACTTAAGGCCATACAAATGCATTTTAAGAAGACACTTATAAAGAAAATCAATAAGTTGTTCATAAAATTCTTTTCTTCATACTATTCATGTAAAAATGCAATTTTAACATCAAGTTATTCTATTTTACGATTGAAATGTGCAAACTAAAGCAAACATAACTCCAATTGTAGTATATTTTACAATTGAAAAGAAAAAAAATCGTTATAGTCAACATTTTCTCTTTGGGAAAGCATTTTGTAACTAATTTGACCTTAAATCTTAAATGTTTAGATTTGGTATTATTTTCTTTTTCAAATCTGCCTACAATCCAATATAGAGTCATTTTTGGGGTTAGATACAAATTCTCTTGTTTTCTACTTATATAGGAATGCCATTTTCTCATTCATAAATCATAACTACCCACGAGATCACTTTGACTTGCCTCACTAAAGGTTTTAGGTTCTTTATCACTCAGTTACTCGTATGGATTAATGACTAATGCTAGAAAACCTGAATTTGTATGCTAGTTATTCTTTTCTCTATCATTTCCTACTGTTTAGTCAAAGGGTAGATTAAGTTCTTCTCCTCTAAGTTTGGTTCAGTTTCCAACTCAGATTCATCTTCAGTAGGTGGCACATCTTGATGCTGCTCTCCCTTAACAGGTGTATCACCTAGTTGATCACCTATTTGAACAAACTCCACCTTATTTTCAGATTTACCATAACTTTACTTCATTAGTTTATCTTCGATTTTTATCATGTATGAAGTGTTATCCTCTTTAAGAATGACATCTTTACTTTCATCGATTTTAGAACCATTTAAGTAGGGGTGAACAAAATGTCCAGATCAGAAGAAACCAAACCAAGTGGTTCTGTTCGGTTCTATAAAAAAATTAATGGTTTTGGTTCTTTGAACCAAGAACCATTTGATGTTGGTTCTAGTTCAGTTCTAGTTCAAAAACCAGAACCAAAACTAAACTTAATATTTAATTTTGTATATAATAATTATTGGAAATACTAATTTTGTATTCATTGGAGATAGCATATTAATTGAATACAATTTATTAATCATTTTTGGGTCATTAGAGATAAACAACTCATTAGTTGTCTACACCCTAATTTTGTATTCGGTTGAATTATTTCTCCTTCACTCATTTTCAATTTACACAATGTCGCAGTATATTGGTACCGCATTTCATCAAGTCAGTGGAGTGTCATTTAAGATCGAAAAATAAAATTGGTCAGTTACTTAAAAAGTCCCTAAACTCTTTTTTCTTACCTTGATTGTTTGATGAGTTATTTGTGTTCTTCACAAATAGAGGAAAACCTAATAAACATTTATGAAATATTAAACGTTTAATGTTGCCTATAGAAGTAGATCGTAAAAATTTTGATAATTCATTCTTTATTCTAGGGTGTGCCTTCAAAACTACTGCAATTAATTTAGTGAATCATTGCTATTACTTATTAAACATTTTTTTGTATGAAAACGAAAACTGATTTGTGTATTCAAATTATGAATATATTTTGTTTGTTAGTTATGACTTTTTGATCTCGATGATTGAAATTTGAATTTTCTAAATGTTTGATGTTTATTTTCTTATTTAGGTATACATTACTAATTTATATGACTCAAATCTAAAAATTTAAGAAATGAAATTAGAACCAAACCAAACCAGAACCAAACGGTTCGATTCAGTTTGGTTTCATATCTTTAAAAAAATCATTTGGTTCCATTATAAAAATAAATCATTGGTTCATGGTTCGATTCGTTTCACTTGGAACCAGAACCATATGAAACCATGTCCACCCTTACATTTAAGTTTTTAGCTCGAGAGGTATGGCCTTTAACACTTATTTAAAGAAGACGCACTTTGGTGATCTTGGATCTAATACATTCTCTATTTGATGGGAGTAGGATGCATAGTTGCCTATAATACCTTACTTCTCATGATTTATTCGACTTAAAGCACTAATTTTTTATTCTCCCCAAAAGGTTTGGAAAGACCTGAGCTATATAACGTACATTTAACTCTTTTTAATTATACTCTTAGAACATCGTTTTACTCAAAGGGTATTATGGGACATTATTGTTCTGTGTCTTTTAGTCCTTGTTTGTTGGCCTTTAATTTTAATTTAGAGGGTATTTGGGAGACTTTTTAATGTAAAAATACATTTTTGAATAATAAATTAATGAAAAATGTGTGGTTGAAAAATAGAAATTTTTTTGATTTACTTGTAATATTATTATAATAAAGAATGTGTAGTTGAAAAGAGAAGAGAGAAAAATGCATTTTGAAAAAAATGGGTATCAAACGGAGCCTTAATTTACTTTAACTTATTTCTCATACTTATTTTCAACCACAAATTCACAATAAGAAATTTAACAGATAAACTCAAAACATTTTCCTACTTTTTAGTCACTCATTCTCCAAAAATAACATATTTTTTTTCAAATTAAAGGCTACCAAATGGAGGCTTAATGCCATTTTGCTTAAAAACTCATCAAAAGTGTTATTACAGAATTCAAATCCAGTATTCGTCCTCTTTTTAGTTTCTTGCCTACTAAATTTTTAATCAACACTATCAATTTTTGAAGTTTTTCCAATTTGTGTTTTAAAAGATATGCCCACACCCTTTTTGAAAAAAATCATCAATTATTGACAAGACATATATGTTTCTTCTATGTGTTTGAGTGCTAGATGAGTTTCATAAGTTTGGGTGTCCACATAACATAGAAGATATTTTATGTTAAGTCGCTAGAAAACTATACCCTATGTTGTTTTTTCCTGAAACACAATTTTTGCGAAAAAATAAAAATAAAAATCCCTATTTTGTAGAATTTTAAGACCTTTACTACTCAGATCAGCCAATCTTTGATGCAAAATATTTGTACTATCACAATTAGCAAAATCAGTTACAAAGAGTGGTCATTTACTTACTTTGAAGCAACCAACTCCAAACTTGCTTTCGCAATTAAAATATTCTAGAGATCTATAGAAATGAGATTTCTCATCAAATCCAGAATGCGCCTAACATGTATGAAGACACAAACATACCCAGTTTCAAATTTAAGTCTTATATTTCCAATTCCTGATACTTTACAAGCTATGTTATTCTTCGTTACTATCACATGTTTATTTACTCCCGTATTTGTACAAAACCATTCTCTTCTAGGTGTCGTATGAAAAGTACACTAGAAATCTAGCCCTTGTTTGGTATATGAATAAAAATTAGATTTTAATAAAAACTGATGAAATTTATAGTTAAAATTTATCAGTTCTATGAAATGTATAGTTAATATTAATTATTGAATTAACTTGGGATTTTTATCAACTTTCGATCTACACCATATATGGACGTAGTAGCAATGTTTATAATCAATTTAAGCCCCTATTTGATAATCATTCTTTTAAAACTCATTTTTTTTCACTCATTTTCAATCACACATTATTATGATAAAATATTTTTCATATAAATTCAAAATTTTTCTTACTTTTTAACCACATTCTCCGAAAATTACTATTCAAAAACTCATTCTCTTCAAAAAAAAAAACTCGAAAGAATGGTTGTCAAACATGTGCTAAAATATAAATATATAGGCTAAGTAGTGGATAATTGAGTAATACTTGTGAATTCCTCAAAATATGTAGATAAAAAGTGGATTGCGTGCTTATAACCTATTCCAAGCATAAAGCAAACACCGACTTCGTTTCTTCTAACTCGATTTTGACGCATACGTGAACTTGAAGAGTCATTACTAGAAGCAGCTACTTTACTATAGACAAGCTTATTTTCCTTCTCCTGATCACAAGTCATATTAGCAGCAAAAGATTCATCGATACTCTTTTACACTTTTTGTTGAGCTAATGTAGTTTTCACTTTTTGTTATGATATGAAAAGGTTTCATTTACTGTAAAGCTCATCTATGTGAAACTAGACGATGTCATTATTGACAGTCAACAAATTGTCCAAAAGATCCAAGGATTCCGCGAGATTACCCGAAGGTGAATTAGTTTTTTAATACGGTCTTTAAAGGAAGACTCCAGAGATTAAAGGATTTAATCTAGTACAACAGGCTAATTAGAAAGAAACAGCAAGCAGAAATTGATACCCAACTTGTGTTTTGTTACAAAATTAATTTGTAGAATAATATATTTTATTTGTATATCAAAAAAGAACAAAACAGGAAATTATCAAGTGAATAGTAAACTATTTAGAATTACAAAGGGAAGAAACTAGCGAATCGAGACCCGTGTAAACACGATGTCCTTAAAATAGGATACAACGGAGTAACCTATAAAATTGATCGATGAACTGAATTTATATCTGAGCCGATTGCCAAGACTTTGGACGGAAACTGAAAATATGGAGAGATGGGACCCTCTCAAGGGGCCAATATTTGGTCCGTTTAATCCTACATTTATGCAAATTGAATTTGTATCTGAACAATATTGAGAGATGAGACCCTCTTAAGGGGCCAATATTTGGTTCATTCAGTCCGACGTTCGTGTGCTCAGGTTATGTCTGCACACGAATTCAAAGTTCGAAATACTATTTCGATCCATATTTTGTAACCCTATTTGTGCATATGGAAAGAGTTTCTCTACTACATATAATTACACCCTTCCAAAGTATAGCCATATATAAACTAGTCATTGCCTTTGTCATTTCTTTATGTGGATAAACTCCAATTGCTTTCCCTCTGATACATAAACTCCTTCCGGATGATCTACTTTGAATTTCAATTTCTCATTCACCCAATTATCATTTTTGACAAGTAAATATATAATTTCAATATTCTCACATAGAGAACACGAATCAACTTTGATCTTCCAAAATGAATAGACGGTCTTACTTCAAATTATGCCAAAACAACCTCCAACAAGCCATTTTTTCCAACATGTTTTTCATCAAGAATCAAGAAATATGAGAACCAAAACAATAACTAACAAGAAAATCACTTAATCTCATAAAGTAGCAGTTTCTTGAAAATATTTCTTTGAAGCAATTCACATCGGTGGTAGAAAAATTTGTAGTTCATATTGTTGGATATTGGTTAAATAAATTGAGAATTAAAAATCGATTAAAGTTCGTATCGAATTTGGCCAAATACTCAAAAGCTCGACTCAATCCGTTTAGGCAAAATTGTTTGCCACTTCGCCGCTTCGGAGCGCACAAACGGGGATCGACCTGCCCGGTCAGGTCGCGAGGGTCGAGGGGGCAGCGCCCCTCGTGGGGGGTCGGGGGCAACGCCCCCGAAAGAGAATTTTGATTTCTCTGCATGTATTGAAGGGTATATTTGGCATTTGGCAAACCAATATCGGATGAATGAGAAATTACGAAAAAGACCTCAACCATTAGTGAATAGACACCTTTTCATAAAGGTGCATTGTTTGGAAATGGTGCATGGTTTGGTCTCAACCATTTCGTCCACACCCCTTCATGGTCTATAAATAGGACCCTTTGGGTGTCCTATTCCTCACAGTTTGATATGCAAAAACGTCTCTCATCCTCTCTTCTATCCAAAATCAAAATCATTTCATTTATTTTGATTTTCTTTCATTTCATCTGTGGAGTATATAAGCCTACATTGGGTTCGTTGTACTTGTGTTTTGGAGTGCTACAAACACAAGTGTAGCCGTTGTATCTTGGGAGTCGATTGCCGAAATCCGTAGGCACCGTTGCGGGGCAAATTCGACTTAAGGACAAAGAGTCCAACTCTTGCCTCGACTTTGTCACCATCATTATACTTATTTCGGCGTCACTATTCACAAAATTCTTCTAACACATATATAGAGAGTATTATTTTCAACTCAAGAGATTTTAAATAGGTATTTAAGCAGTAGTTTACGAAAATTTTCACACACTAATTAATGTCCATTAAATATTGGTATAAAATGGAATAAGTTGAAAAAGCACCAGTAAAGGAAAAACATAATGTTATGTAACATTAATCTATGTGACAATGTGATGATCGTCTTATCATTCAAGGAGTAAAAATACATTCCAATTCTAATCAAAATGACTTTATTGTGATATAGACATGTGTTAAGCACTACTAATACTTTATAACATTACTCTAAAAAGATTTTTAGTATGAATATGGACTACATTTATAATTGAATATAATGTGAGCTTTCAGAGTGGGTCTAGAATAGTGGTTGTTATCGGTTGAGCTGAGCTAGCTCGACTCGTATGTACACACTAGACTCGAACATTACTCTTAAAAAGGAATTTTAGTAAGAATATGGACTAAATTTATAATTGAATATAATGTGAGCTTTCGGAGTGGGTCTAGAATAGTGGTTATTATTGGTTGAGCTGAGCTAGCTCAACTCGTATGCACACACTAGACTCGATTCAACCCTTTGGCTTGTGGACTTCATGGGTTGGACTGAGCATCCACAAGCCCACGAGAAAATTTGTGTTTTTCTAAAGAAATGATAATACAAGCCACAAAATGAGCTAGCTCCTTTAAAAAATGGGATCCGACTCAATCCATGACTCTTGAACTGTCCATGAATCGAGTTGGAACGAAAATCGAGCCCAAAAACGAATCCATGTGTTTCTCACCCTTAATCTAGAATTTACATACAAACAACGAAATATTTCCTTTTCATTTCTTCTTTTCTTACCGTTCAATAATATCTATACTGAAATGCCACTTAATAAGCAAAATATCATCCTCAAAACTTGTTGGATGGGATATATTGGTCACGAATGATGACAGTGATTTCACATAAATAACTTGGTTTTGATAGATTAATACACTTGTCACAATCACTTAATTAATCACAATTTATTAACTTTTGACAGATAGATGGGATGGACTGCAAGTCAATTAATTAAGTTTAATAAATCTAAGATTTTCTTTATCTATATGGGGTGTTTGAGCCACATTATTTTTGTAATAATACATTCTTGAATAGTGTATTAATGGGAAATGTGTGATTAAAAAATAAGAATTTTTTTTGATTTGTGTATAATATTATTTTATTGAAAAATGTGTGATTGAAATGATATCAAATCACTATTGGAATAATGCATGTAAGATCTCTACTTTGTGAATTTAGATTGAATGCGGGGCCTCACCATCTATAGTCATTTTCATGGTAGGGAAGATTTGTCAAATGCCACTATTGTTGTCTGTGGACCACCTTTTTCTTATAAATCTTGCTATATGTATATAAAAATTTACATAATAAATTACATAATATCACGTAACGCTCTATCATTTGTCAGTTTAAAACACAATCACTTTTTCATTCAATCTTTTTCCTCCACATCATATTATGTAATATATTATGAAAATTTTTGTGTAAAAATGGTAAAATCCTTTTTTTATTGCACTTTAGTTCACGCGGTGATGAGAGGATAAGTTTAATGCATCGTTTAAGGTCATGCTTGACTAAGCATGAAAGGTCTGCTTATAATTAAGTTGACTTATAAATAAATAGCTTTTATAATAAATAACATTTTAATTGGTTAAAGTAGAAAGAAATAAATTACTTATTTTGATAATAATATAAAAGTTGCTATTAAAACAAGAAACGTTCCTATTTGCAGATATAGCTATATAATGAATTATCTACGTGCGGTATAACATATTTTGTTGAGTTTAAAAAATTAGAAGGAAAAATTGTGTTGTGAAGTCATAGTGCACGAAATTTTGGAGAAATTAAAAAATCTATTGTCAAGCCAACAGAACATTGCTCATCTAAAGACTAAAACCAATAATAAATTTTTGGGGGGGGGGGGGGGGAA
>NC_036244.1:14975372-14981007 GCF_002742605.1 Olea europaea var. sylvestris | reverse complement strand
GGAAGAAATTGATACATACTAAAAATTAAAGGGAAGATGACACTGTTTTGAATTGGCACTCAAAGTCTCAACGTGATTATCATCACAACCTAGTAATCATCCTCGAAAGCATGTCATTAGCGAAGCGAAAATTCCCTAGAATGACACTCTTTTGGATATTTTACGTGTTATTCATAATATCATGATCGACCTTGACTATCATAACGATCCGATATCATCCTCGTAAGTGTTTCATTAGTCGACGTTCTCTTTACAAATGATCTATCATGATGGATGCTAAAAATCTACATATACAAATTTACGTAGATCAATATAATATGCATATGATAATCAAGGGCGGATCTAGCCACTCAAGTGAGCTAGGGCGGAGCGTCGAGCGGTTATTGAGCGATCGTCCAATATAGCAAGATTGTTTATTAATATTTAATTAATTTATATTAAAAGAATCTTCAATCAATATATAAATACACTAAAATATAAAACATTATATACATATGAAAATATAATTCTATACAAGTCAAAATAATAAGGAATAAAAATACATTTTTTGAATCATATACGTATGATCAAATTTCAAATTTTATGAACTTAAACAAGACAAGATGAAGTTAATACGTAAAGGGTGGTTAAATGATAAATATATGATTAAAAATAAAATCGGTTATTGAAAAATATATGGTTGAAAATAAAATAGAGAAAAATATATTTTGAAATAAATGGGAATCAAACAAGACGTAAAATTTAAATATAACAATTATTTTATTGAAATTCAACGTATATAATTTTGTTAAAAGAATAAACCATACTCATTAAATGATATAGTTGCCAAGTTTTATATAATTCAAAAGAAGAGCACGGAATCAAATAATTATTGTTACATTAAAACAAGCTAAGGTCTAATATATATAAATTTGTTAAATATATTGTCACAATTCAACAAATGGCATAATGGTCAAACCACTAATAATTTTAAGAATAGCTCCAGGTTCGAATCCGCCCTCCTCATTCCGTTGATTTTAAATTGTAAAACTAAAAATATTGAACAATAAAAATGGATTGATGAAGGATCGAACTTGGGACCTCCAAAATGCAAAACCCAACACTGTCCAACATGGCCAGGTGCAAAATTGGAACTAGAAGTGATTATCAGAAATATAACCTTAAAAATTCATTTATATGAACAAAAAAAAATAAAGGGCAGCCAGTGGCGGTTCTGGCGAAGCCAGCTAGGGCGGCCGCCCTAGCTGGCCAATAGCTAGATCCGCCACTTATGATAATATGACTGTGTTTGTGTATATACCTCACCCCTTTTATCCTTTTAAACCAAGTAATTATTATTAATAATTAATATTATAATTTTTTGACATTATAATATTAGGCCCCATTTGATTTGGATTAAAATTAAATTAAAATTTTAAGTCAAACTCGATAATTAAATTTAACTATGCATTTAATGAAAATTCACAATTTTTTAATGACACATTTCATCTACTTTTATTAAATATACTAAAAATATGATTTGAACCTATAACAAACAAAGGCTAAAAATTCAAAAATGGTATGAGATTAAAATTATTCAACATAATACGTGTGTGTGTGTGTGTGTGTGTGAGAGAGAGAGAGAGAGAGAGAGAGAGAGAGATAACATAATACAACATTTTTTTAATATATTGTCTAATTGAGTTCACCGAATACTAAAATTAAAAATTAGTCAAAATAGGAATTTCGCTTCTAGTCGAGACCCACTTAGTACATATTTAGTCCATGTTTGATATGGATTAATTTTAATCAAAATTAATAATAAATTTTAATCATATATTTTATTAGATTCACAATTTTTATTAAACAGTCAACGTTGAACATGCGTTGCACGTTATTATGAAATGCTTTATAAATACTATAAAAGTAATATTTGAATACATGTGAATGTTAGAATTAATATCAGAGAATATATACGTGACAATAAATGCTTGTTAAATCATTTATTTAATTTCTAACTAAGTAAAATTGAATGTTAATTAGCATATATTGACGTGAATAATGAAATGCACTCTTGAATGTGAAATTTTAATTAACTTATAATTAATGACATTGAAATGCATAAATGAAGATAAATATTAATTAAATGAAAGTGAATGCAAATTAATTGGGAATTCATACATTAATGAAAGTATACAAGTAAAATGAATTTGTCAAATGTACATGTACATTGATAGTAACTAAATAATTAAATAAATTAAATGCATATTGAAAAATAAATATAATGTATTATTAAAAGAATTAAATTATACTAAAGTTATAATCGTTCAAAAAATGATTCTCAAGTGATACTTAATATAATATATTATAATTATAGATAATACCTTATTAACTTTTATTAAAATGTATTAAAAATTTGAAAATCAAGTCAACATAAGTTTAGGCCTTGTTTAAGCCTTATTATTTCAAAAAAAAATGTATTCTTAAATAGTGATTTGACATTATTTCAATCACATATTTTTCAATAAAATAATATTATACACAAATTCAAAATTTTTTCTCATTATTTAATCACACATTTCCCATCAACTACTATTTCAAAACATATTTTTTTAAAATAATGTTGCTCAAACATACACTTTATATTTTTCAACAAAGTGCAAAATCTGCCCTACGAGACATAGCTTAGTGGTGCAAAGAACGGGAGTGAGGTTATCTCACGCTTTGTTAGCAGCCGCAGTGTGGGGGTTCGATTCCTGAGACATGAAATTGGACTCCTTATAGACGCAGTGTACAGACAGCTTTTGTTCCCTGGCCTGCTGGGACATATCCTGCGATTTATCTCCCTCACAAAGTTCTAAGAGTGGAGCGGTGGGGCCCTCAGAGTTGGGGTTTAACATTTTTTTTATTTTTATTTTTATTTTATTTTATTAACAAAGTGCAAAACCTAATGGGCCACCATCTCCTGGCTGCCCTTTTCAAATCATTCCGCCCACGAATCTGGGGCTTCCACGCTGTCTGCTAGGGTTCTTCACTGTAAAGGCCCTCATTGATATATAATCTACAGAAATGCCATCCTTATAATTTTCGGACAACTTTGCCCCTCAAATGTGGTCCCCACGGACACTATCTGTCCACCCTGGCACCTGATGTTTTACAACAACAATGTCTGACCCAATCAAATGTAAGAGTGCATTTATGTAAACTTCTTCCCATCAAATCCCAACTGATACGGCCGTGTTTGGTTGGAGAGCTATCGTGTAGAACTAAATTAGGTCAGTAAATTGCACTCAGTTTCCAAACATTCCGAAAACCGACTGTGAGGTTCCAAAATTTTCATTTTTTGCACTGTGGTTCAAAACTTTAAATTACGCAGTGACTTTTAATTGACCCAAAATTCACCTTAGATCAAATATTTTTTACCAAGTAAAGAAGGGTGAAATGATTTTTATTTTTTTCATGTTATCTCATTTATAATGAATAAAAAAAGAAAAAAGAAAAGAATTAAAAAAATGATAAACAAAAAAATAAAAAGAGAGAGAGAGAGAGAGAGAGAGAAATTCAAATAATTTTTGGAAGTGTTAGTGATGGTGATATTGTCATATTGATAGTGATGGTGATAGTTATAGTGCCATTAACTGTAATAGAATTGGTGGAGAAGATGAAAGTTTATATTATTTTTCATTTTTTATTTTCTATAAGTTTAATTGTAATTTTATTTAAACTGCAATTTGTGTTGACCATGCCGCACTTTAATTGCAATACATGTTCACAATCTTTGCTTATTTTCATACTAATGACCCAATTTTTATTTTTATTTTATTTTTAATTTTTTATCAAAATGTTATCATTAACCTTCTATTAATAAATACTATCATTAATTATCTATCAATATGCACATGTTGTCTCTAATTATGATTTTCATCCGAAAATTTGTTAGGAGGGCGAGAAAGACTTCTTTTCCTCTCGTAATTTTCATGATCTTTGCCAAACATGAAAAATTCACACTATAACAACACTTCTTTGAAAAGTTTCAAGACATAATGTGCAATTTATCAATATATTATGGGGAAAATTGCAGTGAAGGTTCCAAACCTTTCCTTTTGCTGCAGAATACACATTAAACTTTCATTTTTACGATCGCAATCCCAAATCTTTTATTTCTATTGCAGCTTAAGTCCATTTGATAGATTCTACCAACTTATTCGTTAGTCAACCCTTAAATCAAAAGTTTGACTCATCTTAACAAATTAAGTGAAAGTTAAAATAGTGAATATGCATATTCTCTATAATGAAATAATTAAACCAAAAAAAGATTCCACGATTTTCCTTTTGTCAAGTTTGATCTTCTGCTAAATGTTTTAAAATTCTTTGGATTTGAGCAATTTTGTATTATTGTTTGAGATTTGGGATGGTGGTGGTGACCTTTGTGATGGTGTTGTTGGATAGTGCAACGTCAGGTAGATGGGTGGGAGAACCGTAGCTAGGTTTCTTGGGTTTTGGTGTTGGGAAAGGGGTAGGGAGTGTTTGCAGAAGACAAAAACTTGATTTTATTATTATTATTATTGGTTTTTTGTTTAATTATTTTATTATAAAAATGTAAATTCATTATTTTACTTTTCACTTATTTTGTCAAGTTGAGTCAAACATTTAATTTAAGGGTTGATTAACGAATAAGTAGATGGAATCTATCAAATAGACTTCAGTTGTAGTGCAAGTAAAAGGTTTGGAACTGCGGCAGCAAAAATGAAAAGTTAAGATGTATTTTGCAACAAAAGAAAGAATTCGTCTCTCCACTGCAATTTTCCCTAAACATATCAGTTTCAAAGTTTAAAGGATATGGGCATTTTACCCATCAACAACCCAAACTGGACCGAACAAAAATAGCTAATTCAAATCGATTAGGGTGTGTTTGATTACATTTATTTTCCATGGAAAATATCAACTTTCCACCCAAATTCCTACTTGGAGTGTTTGATTGCTATTTTTTTCCATGGAAAATATTTTCCAACTTTTGAAAATATGCCTAATTTTCCTTGTTTTTAAGGAAAATATTTTCCTTGGGTAGAGGTGGTTTTTATTTTCCACAAAAGATGGAAAACATTTTCTTTTCTAGGTAATATTTTTCATGCCAATCAAACACACTCTTAAAGTTAAAATTTTACTGGTTCTTGGTCTATCGGTTGGTTCTAATTTCACTGTAAATGATTTTTAAATCAATCAATTAAAATTTACTATTAAGTTAATTTATATAAAATTTGTCATAAATTTCAATTTTTGGTGTGCACTAGTTAAAACTTTTTTGTTCACTTAAAATCTCTCATGAGGATTTTAAAATCAAACGATCTTATTTGTAGTTCTCCTTTTAAATTATTAACGATAAGCTAAGGTTTCAAGTTGTAGCTCACTAGTTTTTATGAAGTATGTTGCTCAAAATTTGTAATATCACAGACGAGTAATATAAAAATAGTTGAGTATCCCCTACCAACACTTTCTTGATCAAGCATGTCGCACAGGGCTTGCCTAGTGCGATTTACTTAGGTGGAGTGGCTTGCAGACTATTACGTCAGTTCGAGAGTTTACTCAGTGCGTACCCGAATGGTAGCGACTGCGTGTTCCCTCGTCATTAAAAAAAATAAAATAAAATAGTTGAGTA
>NC_036244.1:14920932-14974814 GCF_002742605.1 Olea europaea var. sylvestris | reverse complement strand
GAACTATTGCGATTTGGATGACGTGCTCTTTTTATAGTTGTATTTCTTTAAAATAATTTCATAAACTTCTAATGTAAGATAGGACTTTCATTAATACAATTCTTTTCAATGGTATCATAAACTTTCAATATGGGACAGTGACATAATACAAAAAATGTTAAAATGCCCATCAAAGCATTTTCCAAATGTATGCCTCTGTTTGGCTCCCATTAATTTTTATTACATTACATTAGATTTTTTTCTCTCATATTTTCAACCACACAATTTTCATAAAATAATATTACACGTAAATCTAAATTTTTTTCTTCTTTTTTAACCACTCATTTTTCAAAAAAGTTACTATTCCACCTATTTTCAACTCTACAAAATGAGGGTCAAACGGGGGCTATATCTAATTGTCTAGTCCCTGTTTGTCACCAATTATTTTGCATTTTATCATATTATTTTTCTACCATACTCATTTTTAACCACACATTCTTCATTAAAATAATACTACATGCAAAACAAAAAAAATTCTTCTTTTTTAACCATATATTCTCCATCAATCTACTATTCCACAATGCATTTTTCAAAATTAAAAAGGTTCAAACACACCCTAATTTGATTTTGAATCCTAACTAACTAAATTGTAATATCCACCTTTATCTTTTCATTTATCTAATTTCAAATTTAATTTGAATGGCACTTGATTATTAATTTATTAATGTTAAATATCATTTTCAAATAAGTTTAAACTATTTTAACATATTGATTTTCAATTTTTGAAGTATTAAGACTAATTGTATGATAATGAATCTAATCACCAAAGATAGATTTACTTTGAATTATTAATAAGAAAATTAAAAAAATTCTTATTTTCACGGTTTTATTATTATTTTTGTATGTATTTATTTATTTATTGCATCCAATTCGATTCTGGTTGAACCATTTAACCCTTAACATTCACCTTCACCTTCACCTTCCTGGGGTCGATGACCGGGGTTTCAAAACATTGGTATTATTGTTAAAAATGTGAAAATTGAATTAAAGCTGCATAAAAGTTTTACATTTTCATCCTTGTCCTCGTGTAGAAAAGTTTAGCCTAGCATCTTTAACTCAAAAAAATCCATTTTTTGAATCAAAATAAATCATCCAAATTTCAAGTAATGAAAGAAAAATAAACGATTAAACTCAAACTCTTGAATCTTCGTAATCGGTCCTTAATTATCTTTTTTCTTCTCTTTATTTGAACTCTAAGAAATTTCTGGATAAACAAAAGTATTGAGAAATTTTGGTGTTTTTTCCTCAAAACGCCTAATCCTTCCAAGAGTTCCTCTCTATATATTCATGAATTGATGCCAAAATTCGTGTATAAACTTCACACAAATGAGTCTCGAAAATAGATGACCAATTAATTCTCGAAGCAAGAAACACAACTGATGCTCAAGCAAACAAAGAGTTAAAAAAATTATCACGGGTCCGTCTGAGTGGGCCTCACTTTCCCTTGAGCAGATAAAGAGGTATCGTTCCTTACAATTTGGCCCTGCTCGAGCAGGGTTGTTACATGCTCGAGTTGGCAGAAAGCTTCTCCTTATGCCCTTCTCTTCCTTCTCATTTATCCTTGATGCTTGGCTCTTTACTTCTAACTTCAAAATTCATTCCAAGTTGGTACAATTCATCTCATTTTTTCAACATTTGAGATCCTGAACAAAGGAAAAAAATCCATAACTCAATAGAAACCCACTCCAAAATACTAAAAAGGTCTAGTTTTGAGGTTGAGATGTGCGTAGGCCTATAATTCAACTCTTACGATTATTAAGTACTAAATTACCCACTCAAATGAGACTTGAAACCAGGTCACCAACCTTGTAAAGTTTCGCCCGTGCTAGGTCTTGATCTCCTAATAGATTCATTTTAATGAAGTGATAAATTCATAAAAGCATAATACTTTTAGATATTAATATCGAATATATAAAATCACATGTCAACTGTCAACACTTGAATTTATAATGATTTCAAATTGAAGAGTAACTATCTCGATTTAACAATGATGACAATCTTTATTGCAAATCCACGAGTACCTTTATGTCTTATCTTATGATACACATAATTGAGACCCGGAAAAAATAAATAAATAAATGAATTGTATGTATCTACATACTTACCTACATACATATATGTTGTATGAAAATGAATGAATTGAATGGGCCAAAATGATACCTCTCAGATTTATATGGGCCCAAGTAAAACCCATTCAAACTCTGGACTCTCTCTGTAAATACTGATGATAAATAATTGCAGCACAATAATCCCAAAACTCCCAAGCTTAAACGACATCGCTTAAAGTACTTCTCAACTCTCCTTGCAAGCCCTAGTGAACTAGAGAGCAAATTCGACAAAATCCTCCACAAAACGGGGATAGTAAAATCAAAATCGACGAACGAATGGCGATAACAGGAGATTTGAGGGTCTCTGCAGCTATGGTTCCTTACAAATCCAACCCCCTTCGTACCTCACTGCACTTACCTCCTTCCAAGGTTCGTTTCGTCCTTACTTTCCTTATTGGTGCGCTTCTTAACTTTCGTTTCATCTTGGCGTGGATTTCATATTGTGATGATGGTGTCGGGAAATTGCAACAATGCAGGAAGAGTCGTTGAGGCTATTGGTTTTATTCGTTTCCGGGCTTAAGTTTTAATGGATATTTTTAGGGTCAATCCAGGATTTAAGTTCACTTGATGAAGTTCAAGATTTATCCTTCCAACTTTTTGATTTACTGTTGAAAGGAAATTATTCAGAAAAGACGATGGAACCATTTTTAATTATAATTAACTGGAAGACTTGGTGGGGCTTCAAAAGCGCTTATGTAATAGGTGATTCCTGATAAGCAGTCGATCGTGTTGGGTAAAGTGATAGGATTTGTATAAACTGTAAAACTATGCAGGCCTAACATTACATGAAGTAAGATACTTGAAAAGGACTTGGAACTTTGTGATATATGTCCTGTGGTAGAGCGAAGTGGAAAAAGAGGATTCTAGATATAGCCACAATGCTCTCAGATAAGTATGCGATAAGGCTGTTATGGGGTGGAGTTGAGATATCTTTAAGGGAACACCACATAAATCCTCCATTTAAAAATCACATTTCAAAATTAACAAATTTCTAAAAATCTTTCAAAAATCAGGTTATAATTAAATTTATTAAATATTAATTATAATATAGTATAATTAATTTACTTACCCACCCCACCCCACCTCCAACCCCACTCACCCATCACATCAAACCTTTCTCTCTCTCTCTCCACCGCACCCCACCTCTGGCGATAGCTCCGACAACAATTCCGACGATTGCTCTGATGACAATCCTGACGATCGCTTTGGGGACAATCCGGCAACCTCCCGACGATGCTCCGACAACCGTTCGACGAATATTCCGGTGACCGATCACCTTTCTGACGACTACCTTTTTTCTTCTTTTTTAGCCACTTGTTACCAGTTCCATTAGATTTGTGACTAGTTCTATTGAATCTGTGACCTAATTAGGTGGGATGAATATGCATTTGATCAATTTCAATATTAAGAAATAAAATTTGAAATTTCATGTGTTATTTGTGATCATAGCTGTGTTATGTGTGACCAATTCATTGACTTATGTTATCTGAGAATCACCGTGACCAACTTTGCCTTTGGTGTAACTAATTATAACTAAATTTGTATTCATTGTGGCTTTCTGTGACCAGATCAATCTCCAAGTCACAATCAGTCACACTTAATACAAAATTGGTCACAAACATGTCTCGAATGGAAAAAATCAGCTCTCCAACCATCACAGCTGATCTGTTTGGAAAAATATTAACCTCCACGACTACTAACATCTTTAACTCAAATTGATGACCATAAATACTACATTCACCTCAAATCCATAACAATCATCGCTACCATAATTTCCACCAACCCTTCAAAGAACACTAACCAATACCACAACACTTCTTTCGTGAAAATGCGGTGAGAAAAGTGGTCGGCGGTCGGAATCTAGATGGTGGGTGGGAAAGAAGTCGTAGATTTGATTTTTGGGTAAGAGAGTGCCGAACTAATTTTTGGGGGAAGAAATAGAGTGTGTGGGTTAAAAATTGATACATGATCTGGGGTAAATTGATACGAGATCTGTGACCAAGTTTGTATTCAATGTGACTGTCTGTGACCAGATCAATTTCAAGTCACAGCCGGTCACAATCAATACAAAATAGGTCACAAACAGTCACAACCAAATCTCGAACAGAAAAAATCAGATCTCCAACCACCGCAGCAGATCTGTTCGAAAAAATAATAACCACCACCACTACTAACATCTTTAACTCATATCTACAACAACAATCATCACTACCATAACTTTCACTAACACCTTCAAAAAACACTAAACAATTGAATCAAAATTAGAAGAACAGGCGCACACAATCGAATCAAATTTTGCTTCGATTGATAGAAACCCATGGCTACAGTAGTGGCGGAATGGGGGTGGTGAAATCATGGTTGTAGATTTGTCGTGATGGGTCCCATTAATGGCACCTGACTTTGAAATTTCTGAGATTTGTAATTTAGGAATCTTCCATTTTTATCAATGCCTGGAAGACGCTAGAGAAGGAAGAAGAGAGAGAAAGTTTAATTTGAGTGGGTGGGTGATTTTGGCTGGGGGAAAGTTATAAAACATTTTCCATTATTAACTATGTATTAATTAATTTAATAATTAATTATCACCTGATTTGTGAAATGAAAATTAATTCCCTTTATTTCTGAAAACTATTGTTTAAAAGTAGGTTTCTAGGTAATTTTCTCTATCTTTAATTACCCATGCAATTCTCAAGTATTATGCATTTATCTTGGTTCCTTGGCAGTCCCAAATAGGGCTAGGCAAAATTCCTGAACCAAATCGAATCGGACCGAACCGAACCCCATCCCAAACTAAACAGAACTGAGCGATTTTTCTTAAATTAAATAACCGAATGGGTATGTAAATCGAGAATCGACGAATTTAGTTTGGTTCTCGATTCTAGATTAAAACTGAATAAGAATCAAATCTCTCAATTTTTTTAATTTATTTATCTGAAATAAGTCAATTTATTTTATTTTTTTCAAAACAAATTTGCTAACTGATTAATTTAGTCCAAATTCGAAATATGATTTTCTTATTTATAATATTTAGCTCAAACCCAACTTAATCTAATTGACATAAGTTTTATCCAAATATATTATTCTACCGAAGTTTCGTTTTTATAGTTCTGAAAAAATCGAATTGAAAGCTCGGTTGCGCATCTCTTCATTATTGTAAGCTCGCTATATTCCTATTTCTGTGTTTTTAACAATAAAATATATAAAGAACTCAGATGCAAAAAATACATGGATTGGACTACATTATTTTGTAAGAGTTGATTGAACGTATAATTAGTTGAATTAATGTAGCGTTGTTGTAAATATTAAAAAAATTAATTATTGTATGGAATTCAGGAACCGAATTGAACCTAACTGAACCAAATAGAATCGATCCTGAACGGTTCCATAATTAAATTTGGACCTCGACGGTTCCATTTACTAAATATCCGAAAATTTGGGTTCAGTTCGGTTTTGTTTGGAACTGGATCATGTCTAGTCCTAGTCCCATAGCTCGTCTAGAAAATAATTGTTGAATAATTTGATTGGATCTAAAAGTTTAAGTTTTTACATGGGGTCTCGTCTATATTATTTTAATTTTATCCTCAACACGCCCCCTCAAGTGTAGGTGTGGTTCACTTTTCCCATCAAAGCCTAATACGTGAATAATTTCATTAAGTGGGTGACAGTGAGATTTAAACTCATGACATTTGTCTTGTTGATGTCCAATGTTAAGCCCGTGTTTGTTGATCTTTGAGAGGCATACATACAATGAATGTTATTGATATTACAAATAAGATTGGAAATAATGTTTTGAATAGTGATTTTAGGAAAATGTATGGATAAAAAGTAGGAAATAAGTTTTGGATTTACGTGCAGAATATTTTATTGTGTAATTGTGTGGTTGAAAATGAGTACGTAGAAAAAAAGAGTTTTCAAATAATGGTTGTCAAACAGGGCTATCTAAATTTTGTCTTCAACGATGATGTCATTCAAAAAGTGGTAATGAGAATCAGTAAATGATTTGCAAATGTGTTATACATGTAAAGTTGCTATGTTTCGAAGGTTTATATGTAACTTTCATCATATTCTGTCACCTTCTCTTTCTTTACATTTTGAATTCAGAAATTAGGTAAAACGTTTGAACAGATTGTAATATTTCCTATCTTGCTTGTAATTGTTGTATTGGCAAATACATGGTGATTATTTTCTTAAAGATGATCTTGTGATGCATTACAGGTGGATTGTAGTGTGTTCCTTAATGGCGGATCTAGTGTTTCGGAGACTATGTCAAGATATTCTCGTCCAATGCATGATGGCCAAAGCACTCGCTGTCATTGTAAGCGGCCTCTTGGGATTTTTGAAGAATATAAGCTTTCTACAAATCCCATCAGCCAGGAAGTCGATAACTTCCTCCTTAATGCAATTAATATGAACTTCTTTGAGCGTTTAAATTTGGCATGGAAGATCCTATTTCCATCACCCGCATCAAGAAGAAATTCTAATGCTAATATTGCAAAGCAACGGTTGAAGATGATTCTCTTCTCAGATCGATGTGCAGTCAGCGAGGAGGCAAAACAAAAGATTGTGAGTAATGTTGTGACTGTACTGTCTGATTTTGTGGAGATAGAATCACAGGATAAAGTTCAACTGAGTGTCTCAACTGATCCAGATATTGGCACCATTTACTCAGTCACTGTACCAGTGCGTCGGGTGAGATCAGAATATCTAGTTGAGGATGAAATTGGAGCAATAACAAACATTGAGTACAAAGATACTGGAGAAGTTTCTGGTTCCGTTGATGTCAAGTTCGATTTCTACCTTCCAAAGGACAAGTTTAGAGACTTCAACGCGTGAAATTAGGAGATGGCTGAACCGCAGGCCTAACCTGGATGGCCCCCGAGAAGAGGATAAAGATCAACGAATGTCTTGTTTGGTCTGGCCCTTTTTTTTTTTTCACTTGCTAGTGGGATTTTCTTTTGTTCCGTTATTTGGTTCTCGCTGGAACTGACGTATAGTTTTGTATATATTGTGATACTTCTACTTAGATGGTCAATTAGAATTGTTAGTGACGAAAGTCAAAAATGCAGAGTTTGTCTTTTGGAAATCCTCGAATATTTCGATATAGTAAAACCTCAATAAATGAATGTCGATAAATTAATAATCTCATTAAAATGAAAAATTTCAGGACCTGACTAAGACAATTGTACTAAATTAATAATCTTGTTAACGTTATTAAATAATAATTAAATATATAAAATTCTACTATACATGTTACAGACTCGTTAATATGCCTAATGTCCCTGTTGCAAGATGATGAGAAATTATTCCTCTCGAAACAAAAAGATCAAAACCTTCCATGCCTCTTTGTCGGATTTACATGTTGTACTTTTCCCGTTAGTTCATTTGGATCGGACACCCATATTTCAGGATCATACAAGTTTGTTACATGAAATGTCTGATGTTGAAGAATCAGCGAATGAGTTGTAGTTAGGGGTGAAATGCTACTACGATTTAGAGTTAGCCCCTTATACCTTGGGTGTCACGTGCTACAATGACCGGGACAAAGGGTCGCGATCCCGCGAGGGTGAGCAAACCCTTGAAACCCTTCCTAAGGTCAGATTGTAGGCTGCAATATGGATCTGAATTGCCTTTTTTTTTTTTTTTAATATATTCAAATTAAATTCAACCTTCTAATTCTTTTGTAAAGCGTATACCACATTCAAATGGTTTGTGAAACACAACTATCATCTAAGTCATGATCATCTTCGATGGATCTATTCAATACTTCTTGAATAATTTCTTTAAGAGTAAACTATTCTATCATCGTACTATTTTCACTGGAATAATTCAAGAAATTTCGATCTCATCACATTTTGAAAGTGTCACTAAAAATAACTTTATGTCTTTATATAGTATGTCGATAAAATATTTATTTATGAATTAGTTAACTCTTTAAAGTAATAAATTTTCTTCATTTCAACATTATTATTTTTAGAGATTTTATTGTAGCTATAATAGCTTGAATTATGTCATTATTTATTTATGAAATAGTTAACTCTTTAAAATAATAATTTTTTTTTCAGGATTATTATTTTATAGAGATTGAATTAAGTGATTTAACTTCTATAGCCTGATCAATTTTGATGATATTTAATAAAATATATATTTGTAAACGCTAAACCCCAGACCCCAAAGAAATTATGTCATAAGTAATTTAGATCCAAACTATTTTTAGATGATAGTGCCTTTTTTTTTTTTTTTTCCCATAACAGTGTAATTGCTTGCGATTTTATACTAGAGTCAGATTTAGAAAGGTAATGAAATGACAGTAAACTTTTTAAGTCTTAATCCATTTTCAATCACATATTCTCTCGATAAAATAATTTTGAACATAAACTTATAATTTCCTACTTTTTTATTCAGATTCTCCAAAAATTACTTTTTCAAATAATCTAATTTAAAAAAAATCTATGTCAAACAGATCTCATTGGATCAAATGAATTATATAGTTCTTTACACTTCAATGAGAAGTAGTGATGGCAACGGGGTGGGTTTGGGGCGGGGCACCCCCACCCCACCCCGCCCCGTTTGGCAAAAATCCCACCCCGCCCCGCCTTAGACAACGCTCCCGCCCCGTCTCTCTAAAATCCCACCGGGGCGGGGCGGGGCGGGCGGGGCAACTTTTTGCCCCGTTTAATTTTTTTTATTTTTTTATTTTTATTTTTATTTTTTACATTTTGAAAGTTTCGAATTATGTTATTATTAGATAATAAAATACAAATTTAAAATGAGTTTTTAATGGATGAATTGTTTAGAAATAAAATTATTTTTATTTTTATTTTTTTTTACTTTTTCTTCATGGGGCGGGTTTTTTGCCCCATTCGGGGCGGGGCGACACCGAGGCTGGGCGGGGTAAATTGTCGTTACTAATGAAAAGCCACTTCAGTTATACTTCTTTAGATAAAAATAATTTTGATATGAAAGAATTCTTGTATGAAAATGAAGGACAGAATAATCTTTGATATTGATAATATTTTGACGTGAGCTCTCTGCTTTACATTGATTCCTATTTAAACAAAAACAAAGCCTAACAAAGAAACTGACATTTGATCACTTTGGTCATACATATAAATATACTAATAACAAACTAACTATATTTCCATGAAAGTTTCATCTCAGCCAATGCATTTGGACTCAAATCTGGCTGCTGCAGTATGTCAAATGACCAATTGATCTCATTGTGCTATTAATTCATGCTTGATCTTCTTATCATGTTGGCCTAACTTTTGGTTTGAATTTGTTAACCTCAAGTCTCCTTGATCACTCAAACTCTCTCTACTACTGATTTTGGAATTATTGAGAGATTGCCCAACCTAACCATTCCAAAATTTATAGGTCTTCTTATATCTCCTTTGGTTCTCATAATTTCTTTTGCTGAGTTGTGAAATATTGCTAATACCCTTCTACAAATTGTGTTGGGGTTGAAGACACAACTTGGTCCAAAAATAAGTGAGAGATTCTTTGGACATCGGCTTAGTAAATAGGTCGACAACCTGGTCACCAGTAGAGATATGTTGAGTGACAGTTGATCAAGAGCAACGCGTTCTCGTATAAAATGATAGTCCAATTCGATGTGTTTATTATGTGCATGAAAAAATGACAATCATATGTAGAGCACTGAGATTGTCACAGTATAAAATTCGAGGAGAAGACATTGTCAAAGATCTTTCAAAATGAAGCTCAACCATGTCAATTTGGCTATAGTATTTGTCGTGGCTCGATACTTAGCTTCGGTACTTGAACAAGATATAGTATGTTGTTTTTTCGCACACCACAAGATGAATTTTTTCCAAGACAAGTGCAAATAGCCAGTGGTGGACCATCTAGTAGTAAGACAACTTACCCAATCTGTATCTGAAAAAGCACATGGATCAAGTGCAGTATTGGAAGTAAAATGTAATCCCAAATGAATAGTTCCTTTAACATATCGAAGAATACGACTTATCTAGGGCGGATTTAGTGGTGGACTGCAGCCCACCGTCACCCAGGCACAAATGCAGCAAAATTATTATTTTTTTGTTTGAATTGTATTCAATTAGCCATATTAGCCCACCAACAAATAAATTCAATGGGCTAGCCAACCTCCAAAACAATTTCTTTAATCTATAGCCCACTAATTCTATTTAATTTTAGGCCCAATAATAATACCCATTAGTCCATTACCCATTTTCTTATTCTGATTCACTTATAATCCCCTTTCTTTTCCATTCTCGTTTTCCTTTGCAAAACCAATTCAAATAATTCCCAAAAATTAAAATCCCTAAATCTTTTCACTTTGCCCTTGTCTCCCACTCCGAACAGAATCGTCAATTGCCAACTCACTATCGGCCTGTGCCCTGCTGACTGTCGTGAGTGACGATGAGTTTGTGACCCTTTTTTCAAATTTGAATGTTAAAATTGAATTGGAGTATTTTGAATAATTAGTTTTACTAAAGCCCTTTTTTAATATAGGATTCAAAGGAGAGTAATTTTTTGAGAATAATTATTTGTTTTATGTACATCTATTTAAAGATTTCTTCAATTGTTCGTGCTAGGTTTTACTAGTAATAGGGTGATTGGTGAAAAAAATTAAGTAATCGCATCCAGATTTGAAATTTGCAGATTGTTTTGGGCATGGGCAGTGGGCACATATCAAAATTTTTAAGTCAGCGTGTGGTTAGTGGTGGAGATTGGTGGATGTGGTTTTTTTTTTTTTTAAGGTAAAGGGGTGAACTTAAATATTGTATTTTGGAATTTTTAATCTTTCGCAATTGCTTTGGATATTCCTGAAATCACTTGAAATGTATCGTTGGGTGTAAATTGTTTGGGAATTATATAATTTAATAACGATATAATCTGACTTTTCATTTATAATCTTAGTTTTAGGGATTTTTTTTTTTAATTGTAGGTGAAGCATTTTGATTCTTTGTATTTGAAGTACTATGCTATTTGCTAAGAAGAGAGTCCAAAGGTTGCTGAACTAGTTGAGAAGGTTCAAGGTTGGTTCTCTGACTTTGGATAAAAAATCTCATTTCATAGCAAACAGTAAATTGGTTTTATGGCTATGATTTTATCAATTTATATTTATGCCTTTATGGGATATTGAAGTATTTTGATTTTTATGCTTTTAAATTTAATATGGAAGAAGATTGACCTTCTTTCAAGAAAGGAAGAACCTTGTTGTCTTTCTTTTCAAAAAGTAACATATCTCATGATTCTCCAATTCCTACGGTGCTCCTCTAATTTCATCCCTTGAAGTTGAACGACGTTCATCTTCCAATCTTAATTTGAAACCATCTGATTCTATTAAACGGGACCCGAAAAAAGAAAGCAAATATGTGAACAACCATTTAATGAATACGATCAAATTAGGCGAGCCTATATAAATGTTGGACTTTATCAACCAAAACTTTTGGAGTATTAGAGCAAAGAATGTGGAAAGCAGAAACGTCAATTTCAGGAACGTTGTTACAATCAGTTACCTTGGTTGGAATATTCGCCTTCAACACATAAGGCATATTGTTTTTACTGCTTCTTTTTTCTCAGTGATAGTACTACACCTAATATTTCATCGTTGGTTACTGTTGAATTTGATAGTTGGAAGAGGGTTAATCAAGGAAGTATATGTATATTTCTTATTCATGTTGATACAACATCTTCATTGTTTCATAATACCTATAAGAGAAGAGCTGAAGATCTAATGAAACCAATCCAACATATTGACAAGATAATGCATTCTATATCAAATGAGGAAAAATAGAAAAATCGTTTACATCTAAAGACCACTATTATGAGTGTTACATGGTTAGCACTTCAATGTTGTTCCTTTAGATGCCAAAACGAATCTCCATCTTCACTAAATCATGGAAATTTTATTGAATTGTTGGATGCATTTGCAAAAATGAATATTGAAGTAGGAAAAATTGTGTTGGGTAATGCACCCAAAAATGCTACATACATGTCTCCAGATGTTAAAAAAGAAATTTTGAGCATTATGGCTAATACAACGAGACAAGGAATTCGTATCGAAATTGGGGATACGAAATTTAGTATCCTTGTTGATTAAGCATGAGATGAATTTTCACGAGAACAAATGGCTATTATCTTGAGGTTTGTGAACAATAATGGAATTTTGGCAGAACTTTTTTTTTGCAATTAAAAGTGTTAGTGACACTACCTTATTAAATCTTAAGAATCAAATTTCTGATATTCTTGTTTGTTTCAACCTTCAAGTACAAAACATGATAGGCCAAAGGGTATAATGGTGCTAATAATATACGTGGTTCTTGGAATGGACTACAGGAATTATTTCTTAAAGATTATCCATATACATACTATGTCCATTGTCTTGTCCATCGTTTACAACTCACATTAGTTTCCGCAACTAGGAATATCTCAGATATTAATTCATTTTTTTCTTATTTGGACAATATTATTAATATGATTACATCATCTCCTAAGCGCATCAATGAGTTGAAAAGTGCCCAAAGAAAAGAAATTGAGCATTTGTTGGAAATTGGAGAACGAGAGTCAAGAAGTGGTGCTAATCAAATTGGTAATTTGCAACAAGCCAGAGGTACTCGTTGGTCTTCTCATTACAACTCTATAAAGAGTTTGATTGATATGTATGCTGCAACTTGCAAGGTGCTTGAGTATCTTAGTGATCATTCTCCAAGTATAAGATCTCAGTCCGAAGTTGGTGGTGTATACAAAACCATGACAACATTTGAATTTGTATTTATCTTGCATTTAATGCGTAGAATATTAGCAATTGTGGATGTGTTTTGTCAGGCCCTTCAAAAGAAAACTCAAAACATCTTAACTACTATGAGATTTGTCCGTACTACAAAAACTATCCTTCAAGTATTGAGAGAAAGTGGCTGGGAAGAATTTCTTGAAGAGGTGAAATGTTTTTGTTTAAAAAATGATATACATGTACCTGACTATTATTTCTCGTATATGTTTGGTTGTTTTCGCGATCATGAGTATCATACCATTGAATATTATTATCACTTTGATATTTTCAATGCAGCTATTGACTTTCAGATGATGGAGTTAGATACAAGATTTAATAAGACATCATTAGAACTCCTTTCTTTTAGTATGGCTTTGGATCCAAAAAATTCTTTTGAATCATTTAATATGAATAATATTTGCATGCTTGTAGAGAAATTTTATCCTGAAGCTTTTACACAGCGAGATATTTATTCTGAATCTCGATTTCAAGTACCTACACTTTCTGATTTATGTCGGGAATTAGTTGCAAGAAGAAGGTCAGAGAGTTACGTCATTTTGACTAAATTGATTTGTTTTGTACTGACACTACATGTTTCAACGGCAACTGTGGAGCGAGCATTTTCATCAATGAAACATGTGAAGATGGAAATTCGTGACAAAATGGATGATGGTTTTCTTACTGATTGTTTAACACTAAACATTGAACGAGAATTTAGTATGAATGAATTTTATGCATACATTATAGATGAATGAGAACTTATAATAGATCTAGATTATATTATAAATGAATTTTATGCTATAAAACGTCGCTGAGTACAACTTCAATAGGTAACTTATATTATGAATTTTTCTTATTATATATAAATTTTATTCGTACATTAAATTTTTAAAATTTTTAGCCCACTGTAACAGTAATTCCTGGCTCCGCCGCTGCATCTTATCATTTTCATGTGAATTACAGTGGATGAATGCATAAATTGAGATATGTAATTTCCATAAAGATAAGGTCTGGGCGAGTAAGTGTGAGACATTGTAAGGCTCCAACAATTCCTCTAAAGTAACTTTGGTCTTCCAAATATGTATCCTTGGGAGAATATTTCGTTTTTGATTCTGAAGAAGTACTCATGGGCTTACAATCAACCATATCTGTTTTCTCAAGTATGCTAAGAGCATAGTGGGATTGTGAGAGGTGAAGACCATCAGGTGTTGAAGAAACTCTAACACCAACAAAACGATGGACAGGCACGAGGTCTTTCATTGAAAATTCATCTCCGAGTAATTGAATGAAGGAAATGACAAGCTTCCTATGAGAATCATATTATCCACATAAAGAAGCAAGATTAGTGAACCATGACTAGAATGAAAACAAATAGAGATGGATCAGCGAAACTGCAAAAAAAAATCTATATTTAAGAAGAAAAGTACTAAAATGATCAAACCAAGCACGAGTTGCTTGTTTCAGAAATTAAGCCATGTAGAAATGCATTTTTTACACCGGGTTGTCAAATGGACCATTTTGAACAAGAGCTGCATTTAAAACCATTCATATAGTTTTCGATTTGATAACTGGAGAAAATGTTTCGGTTTAATCAATTTCATCAATTTTATGATTTCCTTGTGCGACTAAACAAGCCTTGAGACCAACCAGTGTCCCATTAGGTTTGAGCTTTGACTTGAACACCCAATGTGAACCGATAACATGCATAAATGTTGAACGTGGAACTAGTTTTCAAGTTTATTTTTATGCAATGCCGCAAGTTCTTCTTCCATTGCAACTTTTTAGCCAGGATGAGCCAATGCAGATGGACATTACGAGGCTCTCGAGGAACTGTAAAGGTTTCTACTGCCATTGCATGATTTGGGTTTGGCTTAACTATATCGTGTTGTGAACAAGTGACCATCGAATGAGATGGTAGTGTGAATCATCAGTAGATGGGGACAAGACAACCTGCGTGGGAATTTGTAAAGTGTTAGTGTCCAAAAATATGTCATGAGCTATAGATAATTAGGGGCTTAGTTCATTATTTTGAATAGTTCAGTATCATTTGCTAATTTTGATTGCAAACATCCAAGTTCAGGATTTTAATGTCATCGGAAAGAAGAGACTGCAATTCAAAAACAACTCAGAGAACATAGTTATTTAAAAATTAAATAAAGGAAACATGAAGCAAAATATAGAAGAAAAAATTGTACTACCTCATCCGTGACCAAATAATATATGCAGGGTCCCCCTGTAGTTCTAGGAAATCCCAATGCTGATGCATTAAAGAGGCTCAACCTTATTGGCTTTATCATTAACCCAAAAATTAGAGTACATACAACTATATTGATAAATGGAGCTGTAGCTATTACAGAAATGATTGTCATAGTAAAAAGGAAATTTAATTAGTTATAATTGTAAAACTTAACTTTGTCTTCATCAAACGAGCCAAATTAAACCTGGAGAACAAGTTCAAAGGAAAAACTATTGATTAAGTAATATGAAAAACAGATAAAAAGGAAGATTGCTTGTTTAGAATAAAGTAGTAGGCATCGGATTTTCATATTCAGATGTTAATCATCATACCTTGGATGTCATGTGGCCTCTCTTCCTCAGAAGTGCTCCTTTGAACCTTTGCCCTTATCATGTGGTCTGCTGCAAGAAAATGTGTACGGACTGCTCCTTTGAACCTTTGCCCCTTATCTTACCCCATGCCATTTTTCATAGTTATTTACTACTAAATAGAACTATAAAATGAAACCTCTGACAGCTAGCTTCTCTGTTCTTTTGAAGAGCTTGCTTAGAAGACTAGTTTGAGATGTTAAAATGTAAATTTTCCCCACTTTAAAAGAGAGTATAAAAAACTCCATCAAGTTCACCACCTGGAATTGAAATAATAACAAAAGAATAAATTATGAAACTTATGATCCATTATAAATGACAAAGAATGTACAAGAACATTGCACAAACATCTACAAAATGACTGTCAAATCGGCATTCCCCGTTCGTTCATGCTCCAATTTATCAATTAATGAAAAAAATGCGTAAAGACAGATTAAATTACAGCCTATTCAAAAAAGGAAAAAATTGTTCATATTAATAATCCTCACTTCAAATTTTGGTTGCCTAAGTACGGCTGAATTTATCTTCAAAAGTTGTGGGGGTCAAATTTATGCCAAAAAAATAGGTTCAAAAGAGTAAATAATAAATAAAAATATTAAATTTGTGGAATTCGGCAATTCATGGCCTCCAAATAAATAAATGACAGTCCTAGATCTTTATACGTACAATGACATGAAGATTTTAATTTGACACTTGATATTTACAATGACATTAAAAACTGAACTTTGAAGTCTTAATCATCCATGAATCTAATTATGCATGGAGGTAAACATTAGGATGAAAAGTTTAATTAAGCTCAAGAATGACATCTTCCATGTCGTTGCGGTCATTGTACAAGTAGTTATTGTTAGCACTTTAGAGTGTATATATTTTGGAATACAAAAAAGATATCAAAATATTTAAAGAAACCTTACTATGTCCAAAACAGTAATAGATTATTTAGTTTAGTGCTAAGTAAGACGAAGGGCAAAGATCATCCTTATGGTTATTGAGCAAAGATGAAGAAGGGTACATATTTGTGCCCATCCTGAGTCGTCTTCCTATTTCCTTAGCAACTATCTACTGCAAAGATTCACAATAATGAATTACTAACATAGTTGAGAGACAAGGCATTCATGCTAATATTCTTTAAAGAAAAGGATAGCACACTACAGTATGTAGCAAATTTGCTTTCTGCCTAAAAACCTCTGATAGCAGCCTTCTTTTTTCTTTTGAAGAGCTTGCTTAGAAGACTAGTTTGAGATGTTTAAATGTAAAATTTTCCCAACTTTAAAAGACTGGGTATAAAAAACTACATCAAGTTCATCGCCTGGAAATAAATTAATAACAAAAGAATAAAATATGAAACTTATGATACATTATAAATGACAAAGAATGTACAATAACATTGCACAAACTTCTACAAAATGACTGTCAATTCAACATTCCCCGTTCCTTCATGCTCTAATTTATCAATTAATGAAAAAAATTGTGTCAAGACAGATTAAATTACAACCTATTCAAAAAGGGAAAAGATTGTTCATATTAATACACTTCAAATTTTGAAGGCCTAAGTACGGTTGAATTTATCTTCAAAAGTTGTTGGGTCAAATTTATTGCCAAAAAAAAAAAGCTTCAAAAGAGTAAATAATAAGTAAAAATATTGAATTTGTTGAATTCGGCAATTCATTGTCTCCAAATAAATAAATAATAGTCCTAGATCTTTATATGTACAATGACATGAAGATTTTAATCTGACACTTGATATTTACAATGACATCAAAAATTGAACTTTGAAGTCTTAATTATCCATGAATCTAATTATGCATGATGGAGGTAAACATTAGGATGAAAAGTTTAATTAAGCTCTAGAATGACATCTTCCGTATCGTTGTGATCATTATACAAGTGGTCATTGTTAGCACTTTAGAGTATATATATTTTGGAATACAAAAAAGATATCAAAATATTTAAAGCAACCTTACTATGTCCAAAACATTAATAAATTATTTAGTTTAGTGCTAAGTAAAATGAAGGGTAAAGATCATCCGTATGGTTATTGAGCAAAGATGAAGAAGGGTGCATATTTGTGCCCATCCCGAGTCATATTCCTGTTTCCTTAGCAACTGTCAATGGAGCACCTGCAAAGATTCACAATAATGAATCACTAACATAGTTGAAAGACAAGGCATTCATGCTAATATTCTTTGAAGAAAAGGACGGCACACTAAGTATGTAGCAAATTTGCTTCCTGCCCACTTCTAATAATTTATTACCTGTGATTTACACATGCGCGATGAATCTTCCATAACATATTCACATATAAAGTGCAATTTATACTTTCAAAACCTCTCCCAAACAACATCGTACTTTAAATAAAATAATTTTTGATCTCCAAAAATTTCTTTTAGACTTTGAAAAATGCACTTCCAAAAACAGTCTAAATATAAGGCACATTTTAACTAAACAAAATGATGGAATAAAAACAAAAGGAGAAACATAGCAACAATTTACACAAATGATGAAATATAAACATTACATAAAATTTTCAAAAAATGAAGGGGGAACAAAACGAAAAAACTACAATTTGCTTAATGCATTTTACCAGAAGGATCTATGTATGTTAGAGATATACTTTTTGTCTGTTGGATTGAATGGGAGGAAGTGAGCTTCCCAGAATGTGCCTTGCAAAAAACAGTTGAATGAAAAGCAAATTAATCAGTAATTATAAAGTTGAATGAAAATATTTACCAGGTTCCAAAATTAATGTGTAAAATCAAAAGAATTCAAATAAATGAAATTATCATATTATTAGCTGAAGATGATTTCCTAAAATCAGTAGAAGAATACCCAAAAATTAAACTGGAGAAGAAAGCCAAAAGTTTTAATTTTTATTTTTGTGTCAAGAATTGACTGCTAGTAAACAATAACTATCCCAACAAAAAAATAATCGACCAAATACAGACCTAAAGTCGGAACATCAATTTTAATTTTATTTTTGTGTCAAGAATTGACTGACAATAAACAATAACTATCCCGACATAAAAATAATCGACCAAATACAGATCTAAAGTCGGAACATTAGTTTTAGTTTTATTTTTGCGTCAAGAATTGACTGCCAATAAAAAATAACTACCCCAACAAAAAAATAATCGACCAAATACAGACCTAAAGTCGGCAGATCTAAAGTCTGAACATCATCGAACGAGCCAAATTAAACCTAGAGAACAAGTTAAAAGGAAAAACTATCGATTAACTAAAATCAAATAAAAAGGAAGATTGCTAGTTTAGAATAAAGTAGCAGGCATCGGATCTTCATATTCAGATGTTAATCATCATGCCTTGGATGTCATGTGGCCTCTCTTCCTCAGAAGTGTATGCTGCAAGAAAATGTGTACGGACTGCTCCTTTGAACCTTTGCCCAAGAGGAACAAAGTTAAATGGTCGCTTGAGGATTTCGATTTCACATTTAAAACTGAGATTTTGTGCAGAGATTGGTTAGGGTTTTCAATATTTTGCGAGAAGGGCGGTACTCTCTGATAGTTTTTACATTAATCAAAAATGAAAAATTTATATTTATCCTCGTATGATTTCCATGCTTTAAAATAAAGAAAAATGGAAAAATGAGAACCCTAGTGCGGTTCTATTTAACATTTTTTAAAATAAAGGAAAATGGAAAATTTCAATTTTATTTAATCAAAAATGGCAAATTACAATTATAAAACCACCGTTTGATTTCATTCTTTGGCCACAAAAATGAAAAATATAATTGTTATGCCATCAAAAAACACAGAATTCATAAAAAATGGAAATCTGCTATTTTTCAATTGAAAGAAAATGAAAAATAACGATCATATTCAGTTACGTGACTATCTAAATAAACAATTCTTATTTTCATGACCGCAAATTGAAAGATAGTTAAATGTTAAAATTTTAATAAACAAATTAAAATTATTAGCTCCGTTATTGGAAATAAATTATTAGAAATTTATCGGGGGGAAAATATGTTTAATTAAAATGGAAAATAGAGAACCTAGGTTTGATTTCCATTCTTATTTTTCAATTTTATTTAATCAAAAATGAAAAATTACAAATATATTTAACCAACGTTTGTTTTCCATTCTTTGACCATAAAAATGAAAAAATATAACTGTTACATGTTACATCAAGACATCATATTCTCTTGAAATAAATTTCTGGACATTTATTCGTGGAAAAATGAATATATGTTAACCGTACGTGCGATTCAATTGATTGAGTTCCCAAACTATCTAAATAAACAATTCTTATTTCTATGATCGCAATTAGAAAAATTCTTAAATGTTAAAATTTTAATAAATACTTAATATATAAATTAGTTTGCATTGGAAATGATTTATTAGAAATTTATCAGCGGGAAAAAGGTGTCTAAAAAAATGAAAAAAAGAGAACCCTACGTGCGGTTATCCGTACATTTAATCAAAAATGGAAAATTACAAATATATTTAACCACCGTTTGATTCCTATTCTTTGACCATAAAAATGAAAAAATATAACCGTTATATGTTACATCAAGATTTTGGACATTTATTTGTGGATAGATTAACTGAACGTGCCATTCAATTGATTGAGTTCGCAGACTATCTAAATAAACAATTCTTATTTCCATGGCCGCAAGTCGAAAAATATTTAAATATTAAAATTTTAATAAATACTTAACATAAATTAGTTTTTATTAGAAATGAATTATTAGAAATTTATCTGCGGAAAAATTTGTTTAAAAAAATGGAAAAAAGAGAACCCTACATGCGGTTCTCCTCAATACTTAAAAATAAAAAATGGAGAAATTTATAAGCGAAAAAAGGTGTTTAAAAAATGGAAAAAAGAAATGGAGAACCATACGTGCGGTTCTCTTTGATATTTTTGATAATTTCAATTTTACTTAATCAAAAATGGAAAATTACAATTATATTTAATCACTGTTTGTTTTTCATTCTTTGACTGAAAAAATATGACCGTCACATGTTACATCAAGACATCATATTCTCTTGAAATAAATTTTAAGACATTTATTTTTGGAAAAATGAATATGGGTTAACCGTACGTGCGATTCAACTGATTGAGCTCGCAGGTTATCTAAATAAAATATTCTGATTTCCATGACCGCAAATCGAAAAATACTTAAATGTTAAAATTTAATAAATACTTAACATATTGCATTGGAAATGAATTATTAGAAATTTATCAGATAAAGAAAAATGAAAAATAGAGAACCCTACGTGCAGTTCTCGAAACATTTTAAAATAAAGAAAAATGGAAAAGAGAGAACCGTATGTGCAGTTCTCAGTACATTTTTTTAAAATAAGAAATCAAGAAAGAACCATACGTGCAGTTCTGTTGAATATTTTAAAATAAAGAAAAATGGAAAATGGAGAACCATACATGCGGCTCTTTTTGATATTTTAAAAAATTTCAGTTTTACTTAATCAAAAATGAAAAATTACAAATATATTTAACCACCGTTTGCTTCCTATTCTTTGACCATAAAAATAAAAAAATACAACCGTTACATGTAACATCAAGACACCATATTCTCTTGAAATAAATTTTAAGACATTTATTTGTGAAAAAATGAATATGGGTTAACCGTACGTGTGATTCAACTGATCGACTTCACAGATTATCTAAATAAACAATTCTTATTTCCATGATCGCAAGTCGAAAAATACTTAAATGTTAAAATTTTAATAAATACTTAATATATTGCATTGGAAATGAATTATTAGAAATTCACCAGCAGAAAAATCTGTTTAAAAAAAATGAAAAAAAGAGAACCCTACGTGCGGTTCTAAAGGAGTTTAAAAAAATGGAAAAAAGAGAACCATACGTGCAGTTCTTTTGAATATTTTAAAATAAAGAAAAATAAAAAATGGAGAACAATATGTGCGGTTCTTTTTGATATTTTCGAAAATTTCAATTTTACTTAATCAAAAATGGAAAATTACAAATATATTTAATCACCATTTGCTTCCCATTCTTTGACCATAAAAATGAAAAAAATATAACCGTTCATGTTACATCAAGACATCCTATTATCTTGAAATAAATTTTTAGACATTTATTTTTGGAAAAATGAATATGGGCTAACCGTACGTGCGATTCAACTGATTGAGTTCACAGGCTATCTAAATAAAATATTCTTATTTCCATGACCGCAAATCGAAAAATACTTAAATGTTAAAATTTTAATAAATACTTAATATATTGCATTGGAAATGAATTATTAGAAATTTATCAGATAAAGAAAAATGGATAATAGAGAACCCTGCGTGCGGTTCTGGAAACATTTTAAAATAAAGAAAATGGAAAAGAGAAAATCGTACGTGCAGTTCTCAGTATATTTTTTTAAAATAAGAAATCAAGAAAGAACCATACGTGCTGTTCTGTTGAATATTTTAAAATAAAGAAAAATGAAAAATGGAGAACCATACGCGCGGCTCTCTTTGATATTTTCGAAAATTTCAATTTTACTTAATCAAAAATAAAAAATTACAAATATATTTAACCACCGTTTGCTTTCCATTCTTTGACCATAAAAATGAAAAAATATAACCGTTACATGTAACATCAAGACATCCTATTCTCTTGAAATAAATTTTTAGACATTTATTTTTGGAAAAAATGAATATGGGTTAACCGTACGTGCGATTCAACTGATTGAGTTCGCATGCTATCTAAATAAACAATTCTTATTTTTGTGACCGCAAATCAAAAAATACTTAAATGTTAAAATTTTAATAAATACTTAATATATTGCATTGGAAATGAATTATTAGAAATTTATCAGATAAAGAAAAATGGAAAATAGAGAACCCTACGTGCGGTTTTGGAAACATTTTAAAATAAAGAAAAATGGAAAAGAGTCAGTACATTTTTTTTAAAATAAAAAAATGAAGAAAGAATCATACGTGCGGTTCTCGAAACATTTTAAAATAAAGAAAAATGGAAAATAGTGAACCATATGTGCAGTTCTGGTTAATATTTTTAAATAAAGAAAAATGAAAAATGGAGAACCATGCGTGTGGTTCTCTTTGATATTTTCGAAAATTTCAATTTTACTTAATCAAAAATGAAAAATTATAAATATATTTTTACCACTGTTTGTTTCTCATTCTTTGACCATAAAAATGAAAAAAAAATATAACCGTTACATGTTACATCAAGACATCATATTCTCTTGAAATAAATTTTTAAACGTTTATTTGTGGAAAAATGAAAATGGGTTAATCGTACATGCGATTCAACTGATTTAGTTCGCAAACTAACAATTCTTATTTCCATGATCGCAAGTCAAAAAATGCTTAAATGTTAAAATTGTAATAAATACTTAATATATTGCATTGGAAATGAATTATTAGAAATTTATCGGATAAAGAAAAATGGAAAATAGAGAACCCTAGGTGCGGTTCTCGAAACATTTTAAAATAAAGAAAAATGGAAAAGAGAGAACCGTGCGTGCGGCTCTCAGCACATTTTTTTAAAATAAGAAATGAAGATAGAACCATATGTGCGATTTTTGTGAATACTTTAAAATAAAGAAAAATGGAAAATGGAGAACCATACATGCGGTTCTCTTTGATATTTTCGAGAATTTCAATTTTACTTAATCAAAAATGAAAAATTACAAATTTATTTAACCACCGTTTGTTACTCATTCTTTGACCGTAAAAATGAAAAAAATATAACCGTTACATGTTACATCAAGACATCATATTCTCTTGAAATAAATTTTTAGACATTTATTTATTGAAAAATGAATGTGGGTTAACCGTATGTGCGATTCAACTGATTGAGTTCGCAGACTATCTAAATAAACAATTCTTATTTCCATGACTTTAAGTCGAAAAATACTTAAATGTAAAAATTTTAATAAATACTTAATATATTGCATTGGAAATGAATTATTGGAAATTTATTAGCAGAAAAATCTGTTTAAAAAAAATGGAAAGAAGAGAACCCTAATGGAGAAATTTATTAGCGAAAAAAGGTGTTTAAAAAAATGGAAAAAAGAGAACCCTACGTGCGGTTTTTGAGAGAACCATACGTGCGGTTCTATTGAATATTTTAAAATAATGAAAAATGGAAAATAGAGAACCCTATGTGCGGTTTTCTCTAAACATTTTAAAATAAAGAAAATTGAAAAATAGAGAACCGTACGTGCGGTTTTTGACAACATTTTAAAATAAAGAAAAATGAAAAATAGAGAAATCTCGTCAACAATTTATCACACAGGATTTTTGTCAGACTGGCGACCCGCTACCGGTTCAATTGGTTAGAACCCTTTTATTGAACAAAAAAACCCTACTTTCCCTTTCGTTTTCAACTTCGAGATTTCAGTCTTCCATACTTCTCCCCATTTCAACCACAAAAGAGAAATCTCTTCCATACGAAACAAAGTAAGTTTTTCGATTTCTCTATTTTTTCTTTTCTGTTTTACTGATGAATATGTTACTACTTCATTATATTAGTCTACCTTAATCTCACCCCCCTCAAATTGCATCTGCTTCAAGCGTCATGACTGTTTGGGTGGGTCGTCGACCTAGGATCTACAACACATGGGGGGAAGCGAAGACCCAAGTCGAAGGGTTTCCTAATAATTGTCACAAGTTTTATGACAAGAGGGAAGATGCTGAGAACGATTTGCGAGCATTTCGCACTGGTGGGCCTTCACCCATGGTAATTTCTCTCTTTTTTTTTAATTTATATATTATTCGCCTTCGACTTTATTATATTTTACAGAAAATTTTTGTAGAGAGGGAAAGTATATGCTGTTTTGTTGGCCGTAAGCCTAGGATTTACAGTTCCCGGTACGAAGCAAAAAAAACAGGTCGATGGGTTTCCAAACAACTCTTTCAGGGCTTTTAAAACAAGAGATGATACAGAGAAGGCTGTTGCAGAGTTTGCTTCCTCTAGCAATCAAGTTGTTCAGAATGAAAATGAAGATTTTTTTAATGTTCAATTGGAGATTCAATTGAAGATATCAAATTTAAAACTTTGATAGCATTGTTTTTTGTCCTCTTATTTAATATGTCTAGATATTTTATGTAAATATTTTATATACTGATTTATAATATCTGTTTTTTGTTACCATTAGCCTCATGTCAGTATTTATTATTTTATTTGAATTACATCAGTATTATTATAGTTTATTATCAACTGACAAATTTTCCCACAGGCTTCTCCTTAATGTACTATGTGGTTTTACATTGAGTGTGAGTTTAGTAGTGTAATTTTCAATAGTCCACAAAAGACATAGAAGCCTTTCAAAAGTAGTTCTTTGCTGATAATATTTTTCTAATTCTAGTACTGGTGTTTTAGCAACTTTATGATTTTAACGGTTCGCTATCGATGAGTCACATTCGCCTTCCTGGTCATCATGCTGGTGTAAAATAGTCCATGGGTTTCTGCCTTCACAGTAATGCTGCCATTGCTGCTTGTGAGCCTCAGGTTGCAGGAGCTAAGGTCTTAATTATTGATTGGGTAATGACATTAATTTCCAAGATTACTACCGCTGCGTTAAATTTTTATGACAAAACTGTAAATATTTTGTGTATACTGTTTATTGTGTGTGCACATTATATTCTCAATCAGCAGATCTTTATCTTTCATGTTACTTGCAAGATTTATACCATGGAAATGGCACACTAGAAATATTTGAGAAAAACAAATCGGTAAACTTACAACGATATTCCTAGTTTCTTTTTGTTTTATTGATGTCTACTGATGACAATTTATACCATTTACATGATACATGTTGAGCCAGATCCAAGATTGTAATTATACTTATGACACATTTATAACTATATTCTTAATCAGCAGATTTTTATCTTCCATATTACTAACAGGATGTACACCATGGAAATGGCACTCAAGAAATATTTGAGAAAAACAAATCAGTAAGCTTACAACGATATGCTGATTTTTTATTTTTGATGTCTATTGATGACAATTTATACCATTTACATAATACATGTTAAGCTAGATCCAAGATTTTAAATATGCTCATGACACATTTATAAGTTAAACACTTCTTTTTTATTTTATTTTATGATACACTTTAACTCTCTTTAAAACTGCTTCATTTGGCATTTGGGGTGAAATCTATTCTCTGCTATATGCAAGAACATCATCAACACAAATTCAATTAGTCTCACTGCACTCTCTTTTTTCCTTCTTTGTTTTTAATTCCTACAGTCATCATTGATTGTAGGATGGTCCTATTATCTGTGCCTGCTATTGTTAATCCGATCCATTATCGAAATTCTAATGCCATCTCACAATTATCAATTAGAGAAATCATTGGCATTTGGAAATCCAAATGCTACTTCCTTTATATTAGGGTCCATCACCGTTCTTCATGAAATCATCAAAGTGGGCCGTCTTAACAAGAGATACGCTCCATTTCAAAATTAAGAAATATTTCATATAGAAATATTTTATATATATATATATATATATATATATATATATATANNGCACATTTGAAGAAGTGCTGTTTAAATCTTTTTCTATTAGCCTCATGTCCGTATTTATTATTTTATTTGAATTGCATCAGTATTATTGTAGTTTATTATCAACTGACAAATTTTCCCACATGCTTTCCCTTGATGTACTATGTGGTTTTACATTGAGTGTGAGTTTAGTAGTGTAATTTTCAATAGTCCACAAAAGACAAAGAATCCTTTCAAAAGTAGTTCTTTGCTGGTAATATTTTTCTAATTCTAGTACTGGTGTTTTGCTCGTGAAGGTTGAAATGAAGTCTCATTTCCATCCAGAAAGGCCAAATTGTCTTTGAGCCATTGTGGCTAGCCTTGATACTGCAGGTTCGGGTCATACTTTCTTTTGGAAAATGAAACACTTAACCAGTCTTGTTTAAAAGAGAAAAATGAATGCACACCTGCTGAAGTTCATATACCCTTTCTTAATTATTTTGACAACTTATTGACAAGAAGCTGGCACTTGCTTGGTTGTTTTCTGGAAAATGAAACACTTAACTAGTCTAGTTTAAAAGAGAAAATTGAATGCACACCTGCTGAACCTTTCTTAATTAGTTTGACAACTTATTGACAAGAAGCTTGCACTTGCTTGGTTGTTTTAATAATACTTGCTGTTATATATCACGGAAGGTGCTTTCCTATATTGGAAAAAGAAATTAAACGAGAAGAAATCCAGATGGTAAGATACAAGGACGAAAGTTTAAATCGTGCCTTATCATAAAAGATAGCTTACTATAGCAACTTTATGATTTTAACGGTTCGCTATGGATACCTTTTGCTTCAACTCTAACTTCATTTTGTGCTTTCCTTTTTGGAGAAGAGTTTGAAAGAATTTCTACAAAATCATCTTGTAACCTGGATGAGAGATCAATGAACTGAGGTATGTCGATTTCATAGTTGTTCCATTTGAGGCGTATTTGTTTGTTCAGGTTAGCTTTGTTTAATTTTTCCTCCTTTGCTGTACATTTGAAGAAGTGCTGTTTAAATCTCTTCCTAACTCAAATTTTCCTTCTATAGTTTGTGATCTAGCTCCATGCCTGCAACTCCCTTCTTTCCCCTCTCTTGTTCCTATGGGGATTTGCACTCGATAACTAAAAAAATAATCCAGTGCTAGTTATTCTTTGCTTTGTTCATGCTTGACAGTGAAATCTTTGCTGCCCCTTTTTTATCTTTGCCTCACTGGAGGTGGTGATATTTCTTTCACATCCGATGTTCTTCAGAAAAGCAGAAGAGAAAGAGAAGACAAGCAGCCATGTTTCGTTCAGAATTGAAATGAAGAGCTTTTAAATATTATATAGTTTTTCTAGTGACATTACATTGTAGTTAAAGTAGTATAGTTTTTCTTCAGTATTATGATTGCTTGCGATGAATAACTGCACTCAAAATCCGTTCACAATCCTAAAACTCATTGGTTCATTTCCCTCTATCTGAATCACCAATCTCAACCTTCAAGGAAAAGTCGAACTGATATTGTGCACAACCCATCTCAACTCAAGCGAAAGCATTGAAATATGTTACACAACCTGTTTCAATTCAAGTGGAAGAACAAGTAATTGACATAAACCCATCTATTCTAATCATACATTTGTTCAAATGAAATGCTTAACCAATTCCATGCATCAAACCAAAAAATCATTTCTTCTTCTAACCTTTTGACACAGCAATTTGTTAAATATTACATATCTTTGGTGTGCTAATAGTATTATTTTATGACATCTCATAAATCACATATTTTTGGTGTTTTGAGATAATTTACTCAAATATGATGTCATATATAGATTAGAAAATAGAAAAATGTTACGAAGACATTTAATAGGAATCAAATGATTTGTTTCTTCGAATCTAAAAATGTGAGCTACAACACTTGTCTTGAAATAAATATTTTAAGAACATAATGAGTTCAAGCATATAGTTCGCATATAAATATTTGTTTCTTCGAATTCAAAAATGTGAGCCAGAATAGTTTCATCCTGAAATAAAAATTTTAAGAAAAGAAAAAAGAGAACCATACATGCAGTTCTTGCACGTCAAATCACTATCAGGCTTTGGTAAAAAGGAGTTGTTTGCATCAGAATGGTTAAAACGAAGCATTTAGCTTTGTTTCTTCTCTGCAGGGCGCCTTTCGATTTGGTAAGTTTCTTTTGTTTCCTTTTGTTTTCTTTTTTTTTTTATTTCTCTTCTTCTTTCTGATATGTATTTTTTTTTCTCTCTTCTTCTTCTTCTTTCTGATATGTATTTTTTTTCGTTAGCTGACAATGGGGTACTGTTATTTGATTTTGGTGGTCTTCATAATCTCCATTGTCCTGATTTCATCACTCGTGCATGCGTTGAGAGAGCAATGACATCTTCTACCAGTTTCGGCACCTCCGCGTCCAACTCCACCTTCACCTCCACGTCCAACTCCGGATAAGAAATATGTTGTCATTGATAGGTTTATTTTGGGACCTGACTTGAAGCTAAAGCCTGTATATAAGTAAATTTATATAAAGTTGTAGGCTTGAGGGGGAATGAAGATATTTGGTCTAGCTTTTGTTATGAAAAAATGACAAAAACACATTACATTAATGGTTAATGTGTTTTTGTAGTTTTTTCCTTTTGTGGGAATTGTTGGCGATGGTTTGTTCATTTTGTAGTATTTCCTTTTCTGGCCTACCATGGTTTGTACGTTTTGTGGGAATGTTTTTATGTTTTTATTTAATCATTTGTGGGAATTGTTGCTATCGTAGTCATATTACGTGCTACAAAATCCAATATTTTCTTTGGATCCTAAAGCAGGCATATATAGAGTCTGAATATTTAATGTAACTGCTTACCAAGTTTTTCTAATTCCTCAAACTCAAAATTATATCTTGGAGAATAAGCCAATGCTTCCCTCTCACCAGGATAAACTAATCGCATTGAGAAATCAGGCTGCGAAGAAAGAGATATTTTGAACATATTTAACTAATTATTAAGTAATATTAGCTTGTGTTTTTCTGAAAGAAATTGCAAAACTATTAACATAATACGTCAATGCATGTCTCTCACCAGGAGAAACTGATCTACTTCTAATAAAGAAACTAGGCAGCCAAGAATTCTTTTTGTTAGGTTAATTTCAACCTTTTTTTCAAAAAAGGGGTTAATTTTGAACATTTTTTTCAAAAAAATTTCTTCTCTTAGTTTCTTTGGTCAAAATTGGTAGAAGAATTACATCCATTTTGGTCTTTTTTTTATAAAAATTATAGTATCATATATGGATAAGACACCGGCATTTTGTTTTCAAATGGAAGATTATTAATAAATAATTAATTACATAATTTTTCCCCTTAAAATGGTGATAAATAATTCGTAATTTTCAAGAACATTACTAATATAATATATGTTCGTAGCTATAAAACATGAAAATAAATTTGTGTAAATTATTTTTAGTTTGGGAGAGGTTTTGAAAGCCTAAAAACTATTTGAAATGACAACACACTTTTTGTTGGAAAAGTTATTGGGAAAGTCAATTCTTTGGCTTGTGAATTATATAAATAATGGAAGATAATCCTAGCTGTCTTGAAATGTCATTTTCAAAGTCAAGTTTGCCTTACGCCATAGAGACACCATATTTTCTTGAAATAAATTTTTGAACAATTATTTGCAGAAAAATGGATATGGGAGAGCCTTACATGCGATTCGATTGATTGGTTTGAGGTTATTGACAAAAAAGATTTGTGTAAGCCACTTCGCTTAGAAATGAAAAACACAGATATTTATATTTTTAAAAATAAATAAAAAATGGAATTTTGCTATTTTTCAATTGAAAGAAAATAAAAAAGAATGACCATATTTCGTTCCCTGACTATCTAAGTAAACAATTCTTATTTTCATGATCGCAAGTCGAAGAATAGTTAAATTTTAAAATTTTAATAAATAAATTAAACGCATTGGAAATAAATTATTAGAAATTTCTCGGGGAAAAATATGTTTAATAAAAATAGAAATAGAGAACCCTACGTGCGGTTCTCCTCAGAAATGTGGGCCCTCCCCCGGATGGGCTGTGAGTACGCATGGCTTGGGAAGTGCGTACGCACAGCCCAAGCAGATTGGTTGTAGTAAGCCAATCTGCTAACCTTGCGTACGCACAACCTGCAGGGCGATGTGTACGCATGGTTAAGTCATTCTTTTATTTTTATTTTTTACAAAGATAAAATCTAGCTCTTCGCACACACCTCCAAATTAAATTCTAGAACATAACATATTTTTGAACATGCAAAAGCAATGTGACTTGAAATTGAACGCCAATCCCGAAAGGATGAGGCCATGCATACGCACAGTTAAGCCATTCTTTTTTCTTTTTTTTTTTACAAATATAAAATCTAGCTCTTTGCATCCACCACAAAATTAAATTTTAGTACATAACATATTTTATGAACATGCAAAAGGAATGTGACTTGAAATTCAACGCCAATCCCAAAAGGACGTTTTGGTTTAAAGTTAACTCGGGCACTCATGTTCCATTCCCAGCCTAATATCTTTAATTTGGGGTTCGTTTGCAATTTTTAAATAATAATAAATTATTTATTTAGGATTCGTTTGCAATTTTTATTTTTATTTTTTAAAAAAATATTTTTTAATAGAGAACCCTACGTGCGGTTTTCCTAAAAATGTGGGCCTTCACCCGGATGGTCTGTGCGTACGCATGGCTTGGGAAGTGCGTACGCACAGCCCAAGCAGATTGGCTGTAGTAAGCCAATATGCTAACCTTGCATACGCACAACCTGTAGGTCGGTGCGTACGCATGGTTAAGCCATTCCTTTGTTTTTTTTTTTTTTTTACAAAGATAAAATCTAACTCTTCGCACTAGAACATAACATATTTTATGAACATGCAAAAGGAATGTAACTTGAAATTCAACACCAATCCCGAAAGGACGAGGCTATGCATACACACAGTTAGGCCCTTTGTTTTTTAGATAAATCTAGCTCTTCGCATCCACCACAAAATTAAATTCTAGTACATAACATATTTTATGAACATGCAAAAGGAATGTGACTTGAAATTCAACTTCAATCCCAAAAGGACGTTTTGGTTTAAAGTTAACTCGAGCACTCATGTTCCATTCCCAGCCTAATACCTTTAATTTGGGGTTCGTTTGCAATTTTTAAATAATAATAAATAATTTATTTGCGATTCGTTTGCAATTTTTATTTTTATTTTTTAATAAATTTAATTAGACTCTTTAGTACAAAACATATTCTATGAACGTGCGAAAAGAACGTGTCCTGAAATTCAACGCCAATCCCGAAAGGACGAGGCCATGCATACACATAGTTAAGCCTTTTTATTTATTTATTTATTATTATTATTTTTTTTACAAAGATAAAATCTAACTCTTCGCATCCACCCCCAAAATAAATTCTAGTACGTAACATATTTTATGAACATGCAAAAGGAACGTGACTTGAAATTCAACGCCAATCCCGAAAGGACATTTTGATTTAAAATTAACTCGAACACTCATTTTCCACTCCCAACAATACCTTTAATATGGTGTTCGTTTACAATTTTCAAATAATAATAAATAATTTATTTAGGATTCATTTGCAATTTTTAATTTTTTTAATAAATTTAATTGAGATGTTTCGCACCTTTTTTTTTTTTTTTTAACTCGTGCAGCCGTTGGAAAATTCAGAACCACATGTATGGTTCTCCCAATTGAGCAAACCAAAAAAAAAAAGGAGAAAATACAAAAAGAGAAGCAGAACATGTAAATCATCTTAAACCATGCTTTCACTAACATAGTTTTTCTCTTAAAACATTAAGAATTACATAAACATAATGCCAAGTATCAACATAATGCGCCATACAAATTTCTCTGAACAAAACATTAAAATGATAATTGAGTGTTTAAAAGATGAACCAACAAATTTTTAACAGGCACAACCATCCATTTACGCACACAAATCAATGATGCGTAATGTGCATTTGTATGTATAAAAAGTTCAGTTTAGAAGTCAGTACACTAGGAGGAGCAGAAGCAGATTTAGGAACTGATTGTGGTCGTCTGGATGGAGTTTCTCTACGAGGGACAAGTTGAGGTGGTCTAGGCTTTGGTTCATACTCTAAGATGTTCCTTTCTGCACCAGACCACACACATCTAACAAACAAAACATGAGAATAATGTCATCTAAATGTACAACATAAAGAAAGCAACAAAAATACTGACCAACCGCAAATTTTAGAATCTGATTCATACATTCTCTCCGTAGATTTGGAGAGTACCCGAAATCCGGCACTTGTAAAATCGGAACTTCAGAATTTTTAAACTGCATTCATACCAACTTTGCTTCTTCCTTTACTTTCTTTTTTCAATCTTTCTTTTTTAACAGGAAAACAAATTGATTGGAACCACATTTGGTTTTCACTTGGTGATGGCCATTTTGTTGATTTTTGGAAATGTTCTACTGAGGTGAGTCCCCATCAGCTACTGCCACTGCCACCACCACAGTTATCAATATACAAAGCTCTTCTATACTCACAATTCATTACTCTCATTCAACTGTTTTTAATGCATTTAGTATATGCAAGATAGAGTGAAAATGAAAAGCAATAACAGAAATTGGACTATCTACCGATGAGGCGTGAAGATGCTTCAGGTATGTTCACCTTAACCCACTCATCCACAGTTTCCTTCCATTTCCTAAACATTAAAGATGAAATCATAAGTAAATGAAAAAGAATTCAGAGCCACATCATTTTATCCATACATAAAGGTAGAACTTGACAAGCTGCTTCACCAATCTGCGCACTTCATTTGATGGAAGCAAAACAACATATTTTCAAGGAACATTGGTGTTTATCATAATAAAATAAAGTTCTTGAACAAGACAAGGTAACGGAAAAAATGTACATTTCCAATAAAAGTAGAGAAATCTCCCAACTTTGCTATATAAACATTAGCACCACCTGGAGAAACTCTGAAGCTGCATATCATTGTAACTTAAACATTATCAGCCAGCAGAATGCACACAAACATCAAGAATTACAAGATCTGAAAATAATTGCAATGTCCTCATTTGTGTAGACAAAATGGAATTGTGTTTAATTTCTCTTACACTGTATTATTAACCTTCATCACCTAGTGTTCTCATATAAATCAAAAGGCATCATTCTAATTAAATTATAACCTTCAAAATTTTACACAAAAAACAACATCTACAGAAGAAATCCCATAAGAGAAGATGTGATGTAGAATGAAAAGATGAAATAACGGTTATCTCTTCCTCACGTTCAATTATTCCGTCTGTGAATTCGACGGATGGCTGAATTAACTTCAAATGAACCAAGCAATGAAGGGGTTATCTTCACCTTCTTGCCACGCCTCATGCCATCGATATCCACAGCAAAATTTGGGCTTGCTTCATGCTACTCAGTAGGAGTTTCTTTATTGTGACTTTCATCTACTACAGTTTCTTGGCTCGGCCATCCATCAATGGGGCTGGCCCCTCCAGAAGTACCAAGGCTTGGACCGTGAAAGTCCCCAATGAGAGTTTGATATTTGGTGTGGCTTTCACGAACCTCTGTTTCCTGGCTCAGCCCTTCATCGATGATGTTGGCCCTTCCATGAAAGTCATTCCCCAAATCACTTTCAGTTCCTCCGGGCATCAATGGCATTTGATTTTCATCATCTACAAACGTAAAAAGAATAATAGTAATCTAAAACATAAATAAAATTTAAAATATAGAAAAAAAAAGGACAAATACCATTAGAAGCCAAAGGCCCTTCACTCTCATTCGCTACTACCAAACATAAAAAGAACACGTTTAGTTTAAAACATAAATAAAATTTAACAAAGTAAAAAAATGATAAAATAAATAAATTACCATTTCTGTTGATAATCAAATTTAATCTCCTCTCATCCCACATCTTTACAAAATTCGCGTGCCTCACAGTCCAGTCAAATTTTTACGAAGCAGTACGATTCTTGTTGACTATCGGCAGTGTTGGTTCGAGACGAACAAAATCAATAGGCAAATTCCACTTAAGTGGGCACAAGTTCGGCCGATGATATGCTAATTTTTCAAAACATATCAATATTGTGTGGGAAAGTGCAACACCCATTTGCCCAACAAGATAATGAGGCAGAAAATTGTCGGGCAATTATGCATAAGGCTGCCACACAATCTACGAGAGAAAATAACATAAAGTTAATTGAAAACTAAAAAAAATTAGAGTAGAGTAACTAAAAATTCACATAAATAAAATAAACTTACATTTTCATTTGTAAGCATCACATCAAACTCCTCTCTTTTCTTTTTGATATAGGGTTTTTGGACTTGCGCCCCACCGTTTGAGACGATCCCATCATTAATGGAAAGATAGAAAACAACTATCTTTCATCAAAATTCTCTCTATAAATATCCACATCATAGAGAGTGCGTGGAATTATAGGGATGTGTTCATAGAAGAAAAACTACAAACAAATGAAAAACATAAGTTATAATATATTAACTTATATAAATTATGTAAATGAAGGAAATAAATAAAAATAATATATACCGTAAGAAAAGGGGCACAAAAACTCAAGACTTGGGGATTTTTTCCGTCAATCATTGCCCTTTTAAATTCTGCCATGCAGTGATGCAATTGGCACAATAATGCAGCTCACTATGCATAATTTCGAATAGCGTCCACATCTCTCAACAAGGACAAGTACATGCACAGAACTGAAGAATGATCTCTAGGAAGAGTAAGAAAGCATCTGATGATGTAAATGACATGTACCCTAACGTATGGGTCAAGTCTGGCCCCAACTAAAACGGAGGGAATGTCCTTGAAAGATAGTAATTCCTTGAGAATTATATCACATCTGTTCTTCGAATGGAGAAGCCCCGACGATAACAATAACTCACTACAGATCAATTAAGGGCAAGCCATCAATGGGAAACCCCATAATTCTGGCCATGTCGTCTAATGTTGGGGTTATCCTCTGATCCCCAATGATAAAACGTGACATGTGGATTGAATAATGATCTATCAGTGCTAATAAAAAGTCGATCGTCGTCCTATAGTCCATGTTTATTCTGTGGACGAGATCAAAACCCGTCCCTTCCAATCTCTGAATGACAGCCTCAACTGGCTGCCATTCTTTTAGCAGTCTTAGGTGTGTTCTGCTCTTGTATATTTTTTCTGCAAATGACAAAATTTAGATCAGAACCATGTTGAGACACTCGTAATCTGCAAAAATAAATTTGGAACTAAAATTGTTGAAAACTGATTTACAGTATTTCCCTTATCTGAAGTAATCAGAAAGCTGCCGACAAACACTACACCTGCAAATTAAATCTGAAAGCATTAATCAAATGAACTGGAATAACAAGAACCATTACAGTTGCAAATTTCACTCTTTTGTGTTGATTTCTAAGTTTCATTATAAACCCAATTGGGAAACTCAACAGTAGCATATATGCTGAAGCAGTATCATCAAAAAACAGCAACAGTCAAGCATAAGAAAAGTAATTTTACTTATTCAGGGTATATACATTAAAGTCATAGCTTTTGTTTTTTGACTAGTCATGTGTTCAAAATCAATTCGTAGCCAAATAAACATTTATTATACACTGCTTCGAAGTTACCTTGTATTAGCAGAATATCATGAAAAGTTGCATCCAGCAACTAGTTTCATTGAAATGCTAGGATGAAGATATCATCTTTCCAGAATATATGAATGTCAACAATGCCACTTATAATGCACAACTAATTTGCCAGAAAAAGATAGCAGAATTAAAAAAGCTTGATTAAAAATACAAAAGCAGTTCTTTAACAAGATTTGCAGTCAATTAATTATTTATACCATCTCAATTACAAGGAACAAGTACCTAAATCATCGCGAATCAGAAACAGAAGAATCTGAATCTATAAGAATTTTATACGAAGGGAAAGTGGGTAGAAGGCATAAGAACCCTAAATCCTTGACTACAACAAGACCTGAAAGTTGAAGCGGCTTAAAGTTTCAAAGATTCCAGCAGGCAGCATAGAGACAAACAGAGAAATAGGTATAGAAAATGAGGAAAGTATACTTTGTGCAATTCTTGCATTAGCTGGAAATCCCAGTCCCAAAAGATTGTTATATTATCATCTACTGAGACTGAATACATTGTTGCTACAAATGCTATTAAAGAACGAATTTGGTTAAAAGGATTATTAAATGAATTTGGTTTTGTTAAAGAAGTAGTTCTTTATTCTGATAGTCAATCAACTATTCATTTAAGTAGAAATCCTGTATTGCATAATAGATCTAAACATATTGATGTTAGATTTCATTTTATAAAGGATATAATTTCATAAGAAGTTGTGAAACTTGAGAAGATTTCTACTAATTTTAACCATGCTGATGTAGGTACCAAGGTATTACCCCTTAACAAGTTTCTGGACTACCTAAACTTGCTGAACATCACTACATGTTGATTTGAGTATCTGGTAAGAGTGTTGATGACGTCTGAAAACTGGAAGTGACCACACTATAAGTGAATGTAGATCATTGTACCAAGGTGGAAATGAAAGGGTGGCACAATGATGCAACAACCCCAAATGTTGACTTGATGTGTTGATCGGTTGAATAATTTGTTAAATCTGTTGAAATGGTTTTGTTGCAAAAACGAGTCTACCCAAAACCATGTTCTTTACCCAAGGATGGACGCTTGAGATGATGCCATGTGTCAATCCCACTACCGTTGGATGGCTGACCTTTTGGTGATTCTTATAAAAGGGGTCCAAGGGTTTCAAGGGTGTAGATTTTTTCTCTGCTTCTTCGAGACTCTTCTTCTTCTTCTTCTCTCTCTCTCTCTCTCTGCCCATCTGTATTCTTCATTACTTTCTCTTTGAAAATCAAAACTCTCTTTTGATTTACTCTCTCAAATATTGTAATCTTAGGTGATTTCAACTTGAGTAGTGTGTTATGTTCTTGTGTGAACTTTTGGTTTTGAGAGAAGACTATAATTTTTACTGTGATCTTGTGTGGTTACTGTCTGAGTGCCAAAACATCCTTATTTCAGAGCCTTAGTTCTGATCGATTCTGACTATGGGTTTCCTGGAGACAGAAGCAATTGTATTTTGGGAGATACTTAGATTTTTACTGTCTTAGGACAATTTTAATGAGATTTCCTTTTACTGTTTTCGATCTTTAATTTTTCAATATTATTTGTTGTTTATATTTTCTGATGTTTTTGAACCTCCTTTTAACACCACCAACAGATCTTTGCAATATTGCCCATTGTCCTACAATACGGTCATTTTTCTTTAGGATACAAATCTCTTTTTGCAAGATTCATGCGACGTTTACCTGGAGGTGGAGGACGACTTTGCCTTGGGTTGGATGCTAAAGTATCTGAATGTTCTCTGTTGTCATTCTGGTTTGTTGGGCTTGAAAGCCACGTCCAGAATTATTGAGTGTTTTCTCGATATCCTTGTTGAGCATGCTGTGGTTGGCCATAGAATGCCATTTGAGGTGAAAATTGTCGAAATGTGTTACCTGTATTATCGGAAAATCAGCTTCGTCGTTGGTCCAGACTTTGCAATTGTGACACTAACTCTGAGTAGTTCGATGTTGGACTTGAGCGTGGTAGTTGTAAAAGTCTCATACTAGGGACTGAGACTGTGAGAAGAAAAATACCTTTTCTTGGTCAAATACAGGTTTTCATATGACTGGAAGATTGTTACATAGACTTTTGAATGTACAAATGTGTTTGACAATGGTTTTATCTTGATCTTTATGAAGATATGTTAATTGTTGTCGCGGCATAAATCCTCGTTCTTGCGAATTTTGTGCATAGGAATTCTTGAGTGCCTCCCACGCCGAATAGGTTGTATCTAAGCCACAGACAAGTTCAAGAGCTTCTTTTGAGAGTGTGCCAATGATCCATCTAGGAATTTTGTGCATAGGAATCTACTTTTCGCCATGCTTTGAATGTTCTGTGGGTGTTGGTATGAAGTTTTATGTGTTTTCATTTGAACTTGGAACGGTGTATCTGGTGGGAGCTAAGTCTGTTGTGATGAGATGTTTGACTAAATCATGACTTTCTGCCAAAGCCAAGGGTTTTTCACGCCACAGAGGGTAATTGAATGGAGTGAGTCTGAGACTAACGAAATCTCCAACATTTAGAGACAGAGATGTCATTGAAAAAAAAAAAAGGAAATTTGCTGAGAGCTCACAATGGCTCTGATATAAAGATAAAAAAAAAATTGTGATATGAAAGAATTCTTGTATGAAAATGAAGGACGGAATAATTTTTTATATTGATAATTTTTTGACGTGAGCTCTCTGCTTTACATTGATTCCTATTTAAAAAAAAATAAAGCCTAACAAACAAATTGACATATGATATCACTTTGGCCATACAAATAAATCTACTAATAACAAACAAATTATATTTCCATGGAAGCTTTATCTTAGCCAATGCATTTGGACTTAAATCTGGCGCGATGCAGTATTTCAAATGACCAATTGATCTGATTGTGCTATTAATTCAGGCTTGATCTTCTTATCTTGTTGACCTAACTTTTGGTTCCTTGATGACTCAAACTCTCTATTGACTTTGAATTATTGGTGTTGGGCAATTTCAATTAACGCAAGAATAAAAATTACCAATCCAAGCAATTAATTAGAACAATTAATTATGCAAATAAATAATTCAAGCAAAAATAAGAAAACGCAATACCAAATTTTTACGTGGAAAAAACCCTCCAATGGAGAGGAAAAAAATCACGGGGCAACTTCGGTCAAAATCCGTTATAATAAAAATATGTAGATTACAATATTTAAATTTATGCCCCAAAACTTGAATTCACCACAAATTTGAATACCGCAATAATTAATCTCTAAGACAATAAATAATTTCCCCCACAAATCTACAATTTGATCAACTTTACGAGAATCCACTTTGAATACTACACCTATGAAGTACCCAAAATACTATGTAGAGAAAATCTCAATTTGTATTATGTAGAGAGAGAAAATAACCTGTGTGAATTCACAACCAAATTGAAAGAAAAAAAGTCATTCTCCTTCTTTTAATTCTTCTCCAATAGCTATAGCTTTATTTCTTCAATTGGAGTTGCCGTTTATGACTTTTCTAAGGGCAGCTACCTTTTTATGTTTTTTCTGTCACAACTTGGAAGCCCTAGAATTCTGTCTCTCTCTCACACCACATGCAGCCACAATTTTGGGAATATATATATGTGTGTGTGTGTGTGTGTGTGTGACTTAATTAAATAATATATTGGCTTGGGCCAGTCTTCATCATGGGCTGGACCAAGTTAGCCCATATAACAATCTCCCCCTCCAGCCCACTAAGGAAGGAGACTATGCTTTAACAAATTAGTTAGAATTCATACTGGCCAGTCTGGCACAAAGCTCAAGCTTTTGGCTGGTCACAACCTTTGTCATCATATCAACTGGATTCTTCTCTTTATGAATCTTCTTAACAAGATCAATTGTTCTGCCATTACCTGTCGTAGCCAATGATATCTCACATCAATATGTTTCGTTTGAAAATGATAAGTAGCATTCTTGCTCAAGTCTAATACACTCTGACTGTCACAATTAACTACATACACATCTTGCTTCAAATCCAAATCTTGGGAAAACCGTTTCATCCAAAACATTTCTTTTGCTGCTTCAGTTGCTATAATATACTCAGTTTCAGTTGTAGATAAGGCAACACACTTTTGGAGTTTTGACTGCCATGAGACAGCCCCTTGCAAAAGTAATCAAATATCCCGAAGTTGATTTGCTACTATTAAGATCACCAGTTATATATGCATCTGTAAAGCCCTCCAAAATTGATTTTGAATCTCTAAATTTCAAGCACATCTTAGAAGTACCTCTCAGGTATCTAAAGATCAATTTCACTACCTCCCAATGATCTTTACCAGGATTAACAAGAAACTTGCAGACTACCTCAACTACATGGGCAATATTTGGCAGTGTACAAAACATGGCATACATCAAACTCCCAACCGCAAAAGGAGTAAGGAATCTTTGCCATTCTTTCTTTATCTTCCTTCTTAGAAGGACAAGTTACCTTACTCAATTTGAAGTGACTACCAAGTGGTGTCCCAACTGGTTTAGCATTCTTCATGTTAAACATTTTCAACATTCTTTCTACATATTTCTCCTATGATAACCATAACTTTTTGGCTTCTCTATCATGACGAATATGCATCCCCAAAATTTGCTTTGCTGATCCAAGATCCTTCATGTTAAACGACTTGAATAGATCTACTTTCAAACTACGAATTAATTGAACATCATGTCCCACTATCAACATATCATCTACATATAGTAAAAGGATGATAAAGTTACCACCATAAAATTCTTTGACATAATTACAATGATCTGCATCTGTCCTGATATAACCATAACCCGCTATAAATGAATCAAACGTCTTCTACCATTGTCTTGGAGCCGTTTCAACCCATACAAACTCCTCTTCAACCTGCAAACTATATGCTCTTTTCCTCTTACTTCAAATCCCTCTAACTGAACCATGTAGCTTTCTTCCTCCAAATCACCATGGAGAAAGGTGGTCTTAACATCTAACTGCTCAAGCTCAAGATCCAAACTAACTACTAAACCTAAAACTACTCGAATAGAAGTTATTTTGACAATAGGAGAGAATATCTCATCAAAGTTAATCCCTTTTATTCTGATCGAAGCCTTTTACCACCAATTGAGTTTTATACTTTACTAGCTTTTCATCATCTTTTTTCAGCTCAAACACCCATTTATTTTTCAATGCCTTTTTACCTTTAGGAAGCTCTGCTAGCTCCTAAGTATTATTCTTCTGCAAAAAAATTCATCTTTTCCTGCATAGTCTTCGCCCAACTTTGTTTGTCCTTATGAGATTCTACCTTCTGAAAACATTCATGCTCCCCCTCATCAGTTACCAACACATAATCTGATACTGGATACCTGGTTAATGGACGATACTCCCTAGTAGATCTTATGATCTGAAGTTCTAATGTAGTAGACTACTCCCCTTGCTCAACATCCTCTAAATCATCCTCATCAATCCTTGCTGGCTCATCAGCATGATTGTCAACGTGTGTCTTTCTCCCTGGGTGACACTATCTGAAGGTAAAGAAACAAGTGTAAGGTCAGTGACACCTTCAATAACACGTCTTTGATTCCCAGATTTCTCAACATCTGCCAACTTCTGATTTCATGAAAAATCACATCTCTACTTCTGAATATATTTTTTTCTTTTCTGGATCCCATAATCTATAGCCAAATTCTGAATCTCCGTAGCCAACAAAAATGCAAGGACTAGTTTTATCATCTAGCTTCAATTATTGTTCGTTGGCCACATGTGCAAATGCTTTGTACCCAAAAACTTTCAAGTGAGAATAAGAAATATCTTTTCCTATCTACAATTTTTCTGGAATCTCAAAATCCAAAGGAGCTGATGTAGACCAATTGATTAGGTAGCACGTTGTTTGAACTGTTTTACCCCCAGAATGACTTAGGTAACCCAGCCATCCTTAACATACTTCTTACCTTTTCTACAATAGTACGGTTCATTCTCGATGCAACATTGTTGTGCTATGGGGTACCAGGAATTGTATTTTCATGTCTAATATCATGTTCTGAGTAGTAATCCTTAAACACTTTAGATGTATATTCCCCTCCATTGTCAGTTCGGAGATACTTCAAAAATTTTCCACTTTCTCATTCCACCATGTCATGAAACTCCTTGAAGTATTGAAAAACTTGATCTTTTGATCTAAAAAAAAAACACCCACAACTTTCGCGAAGCATCATCAATAAAAGTAAGAAAATACTTTTTACCACCTAAGGACTCCACCTCAATGGGACCACAAACATCAAAATAAATCAAGTCTAAAATATGAGATTTTCTACTAGAGGATTTCTAAAAGAAAACTCTATGTTGTTTACCAAATAGACAATAATCACAAGAATTTAATGTACCTTTGGTAAAAGAAATGAGAGACTTCTTTATCAAACTCTGTAATCCTTTCTCGCTCATGTGAGCTAACCGCTTGTGCTACAAGTATGGTGAAGAATCACTTTCAGCTGCATTCATCGCTTCACTACATACCTTTACTTGTGTCTTGTAAAGCTTGCAACAAATCTTTGCTCTAGCAAATACCATCGACCCTTTTGCTAGTTTCCATCTTCTATTGCCAAAATAACTGTCATACCCTGCTTCATCAAAGGCATGTATAGATAACAAATTTAGGCTCATGTTAGGAACAAGTCTCACATTCTTTAATGTCAAGCTGCATCCAATATCTGTCGATGTCGCCAATTCCCGCAATACCGACAAAACTGTCACTACCAATATTCACCCTGCCAAAGTTACCTGATTTGTATGAAGTGAAGAACTCCCGTCTTGGAGTAACATGGTAAGAAGCCGCCGAGTCAATAATCCATTCAATAAATGAATCTGTAACATGACAACACTGCTCATTTTCAGCGAAAAAACTGTTACCACTACTTCTTCATCTGAAGTGCTAGCTGCTGTATTCTGATTGGTCTTCTTCTAATTTTTCTTCTCTTTCAAGTTATTTTTCCAAGCCATGCAATGTTTCTTTATATGACCATCTTTGTCACAATAAAAACATTTGACATTTCCTCTTGTCTTTGACTGACTTCTGAAATTACCACGTCCCTTATGATTAGTTCTCTCTGTTCTCTGTAATAAGAGCATATGCATCATTCCTACCCAAGTCTTTTCTTCGTATTTCTTCATTAAATAAACTGTTTTTACTAGAGTAAGTTCAAGCACACTATTCGGAGTAGAGTTACTAAGTGATACCACCAAAGTCTCCCAACTATCAGGCAATGAACTTAAAAGTAATAGTGCTTCATCTCATCACCTAGCACTATTTTCATTGTGGTCAACTAATTTACCAAGTCTTGGAATTCATTTAAATGTTCAACAACTGATTTTCCTTCCTTTAGCTTCAAATTCACAAACTTTCTAATAGCAAAAGCTTTATTTTGAGTAGTCTTCCTCTCATAGAGACTCTCCAATTTTTCCCAAATGCTATGAGTATCCGTCTCTTGAAATATATGATGGAATACATTAAGGTCAACCTACTGTCTAATATATCCAATGGTTTTTCTGTTCATCTTCTTCCAATCACTATCACTTATATTGTTTGGATTAGCACCATTACTTTCAATAGGTTCATGTAAATCCTTACAATAAAGGATATCCTCCATCATAGTCTTCCTAATGGAATAATTTGAAGCCGACAATTTAATCATAATACCGACGTATTCTCCATTTATTCCGCAATAAAACCACACATACACAACTTGGGCTCTGATACTACTTTGTTGGGCAATTTCAATTAATGCAAGAATAAATTTACCAATTCAAGCAATTAACTAGAACTATTAACTATGTAAATAAATAATCCAAGCAAAAATAAGAAAACGCAACACCAATTTTTTACGTGGAAAAAATCACGAGGCAACTCCGACCAAAATCCACTATAATAAAAATATATAGATTACAATATTCAAGTTTATGCCCCAAAACTTGAATTCTCCACAAATTGGAATACCACAATAATTGATATCTAATGCAATAAATAATATCTCCACAAATCAACAATTTGATCAACTTTGCGAGAACTCACTTTGAATACTACACATATGAAGTACCCAAAATACGATTTAGAGAAAATCTCAATTTGTATTATGTAGAAAAGGAAAAATAACATGTGTGAATCCACACCCAAATTGAAAGAAAAAATTGTTCTCCTTCTTTTAATTCTTCTCCAATAGCTACAGTTTTATTTCTTCAATTGGAGCTGTCGTTTATGACTTTTCTAATGGCAGCCACCTTTTTTATGTTTTTTCTCTCACAACTTGGAAGTCACAGAATTCTCTCTCTCTCTCTCTCTCACGATATGTATCTAATTAAATAATATATTGGCTTGGATCAATCTTCATCATGGACTGGACCAAATTAGCCCATATAACAATTGGAATACCCAACCTTATCAATCCAAAATTTATGGGTCTCATTATATCTCCTTTGGTTCTCATCATTTCTTTTGCCGAGTTGTGAAATATTGCTAATATCTTCGAGGGCAAGGAAGGGAATGTATTTCTCCACCAAGGAAGTAAAAGTATATGCCATTTTTGGAGGACACAATTTTCAAATGCTTTTAAACGGTATGGAATTCATATGTAGTAATTATTATTCGTTCTTTTCAAGATTGACGCACACATCATTTATAGAATCAATTTTTTACCAAAAATAGTCTGTCCACAGAAGAAGTATTATATTTTGATATAAATATCACAAGCATATTGATTAAAACATGTTGTCTTCTAATTCATCAATTATTTGCCTTTTAATCCAATTATGAGCAAGCTGATCCACTCAATAAACAAAGTCGCACTAGGCGGCTCAGTGGATAAACAAAAATCTCCCTCAAACAGAAAAAAATTAATCTCATCCGTTGATCCACTCCTAATCCCTCCCGTTGGACCCACTTACGAAAACCCTAAAATCTCCCTCCTATACGTTCAGAATCTCTATATCTAGTATCTACAACCGTCGAATTCCGACTCCTCAGCCCTGCTCCTCCTCTTATCGCCGCCACTTTTTCTCTCTCTAGATTTTTCTCACCATGTCGGACGAGGAGCATCACTTCGAGTCGAAGGCCGATGCCGGCGCCTCCAAAACTTACCCTCAGCAGGCTGGTACCATCCGTAAGAATGGTTATATTGTTATCAAAGGCCGTCCTTGTAAGGTTTTCCTTTTCTTATCTGTGTAGTTATATGGCGTTCCTATATTAAAGTTACGTATTTAAGTATCTGTATCTAATTATTGGTTTGTATTCAGATCTCTGTGTTAGGTACAGTTGAGTTCTGCAACTGTAGTCAATTAAGATTGTGAAATTCGTGTTGATAATTATTTGGCGTTGGAATTCGATTTTGGAGTTCTCAGCCTACATTTATTTAGGAATTTGTATGTGCCAGCTGATTAGCTTCTTTTCTTTTCTATTCTTTCTTTTAAAAAAAATATTTAGAAAAATTGAATTCATCTAGTGATTTATTTTGGTTTTCTTTGATCTGGAGTAAATATGAATATATCATGAAAGTTACTTTCGTATAGTCGAAATATTTTCATAACTGCAGCATAATGAGTTCTCAGTACCTTTAGCTGATATTTGATTGTAATTTGTTTTCTGATCATTAGTCATCCAAGCAACTAGCTTTGTTTGTAACATTTTGACGTTGGGTATGATAGTGATTATCCTATTGGCTTGTTGTAGCAGATGATTCGCAAGAAAATATGACAGAAAATGCCCAAAAAATCAGAGAAAATACTCTGAATTCAACTCAATATTATTAATAATGTAGAATGATCAAAACTAACTCACAAGTCGAGTTAAATAGCTGCGAAATATGAAATTATGGAAATATTACCAAAAATGGCAAAATCCCAAAATTATACCAAAATAAAATATTAAGTAAAAGAAGTAAGTTGTCAAAAATTTGGCTCAATTCGAGTTTTCTAACATTTGGAAAAAAGGAAACGAAATATTATCATAAATAGTAAAAAATAACTTAAAATTGAATTTTGGAAAGGAAAACAGTGGATTTTGGGCTTGAAATTAACGTCCACCGAGCATAGCTGGGTGGCCACGACGTGCACGCCGAAGAGAGCTTTCCGGATTGGGGTCATAATAGCGATTCCGATAACCGTAGTCAAAGTTATGGTCAAATTACCAAAGACGCGTCAAATTCCCCCAATTAAGGAAATAATGGTGATTCACTTTCCATCTTTGCGCCGATCCGCCATCTCATGGTATCTCAGCGCCATCATCGTGCTATCTGACAAATCAACATCACTCGACTCGGATCCTCCTGCATCACATTTGGTCTGAAATATTTATGTGTAGAGGAGTCTATTCTGTTTATATTGTGTAGTTGTGGAAAATTAATATGATGGGATACTATGACCCTATTTTGTTTTAATAAAAATTAGATCTTTAGTACAAATAAAAGTTGATGAAACGTGATTGAAAAGTTAATAAAAGTTGCGTGTCCCATGAAATGTGTGGTTGAAAATGATTTGGGGGAAAAATGAATTTTAAGAAATGGGGATCAAACATGGGCTATATGATATTATTTGCCCTTTTTTCGAGTTACCCCTTAGATTCTAGAATAGCTTTTCTTGTAGGATGCTGATGTTGATTGAAAAACTGTTGTGGTTGATAACTCACTGTCATTCACATGACACCTAAGATTTTGTATGATTGTTGCAGGTTGTGGAAGTTTCAACTTCCAAGACCGGAAAGCACGGTCATGCTAAATGTCACTTTGTTGGAATTGACATCTTCACTGCAAAGAAGCTCGAAGATATTGTCCCCTCTTCCCACAACTGTGATGTATGCATGTTCTTTTAGTTATTCTTTTAAGTATATTTTGTCATGCATTTGCTGTTTTTCTTTTGCTGTTACGAGTCTTAAAGGATATCATTGAATTACAGGTACCTCATGTTAATCGCACTGACTACCAGCTTATCGACATCTCTGAGGATGGATTTGTAAGTTACTTTTTCTTGATTGTTTTGTCGATGTAGTTTACATTGTCTTACAAGCCTCTTGCAAAATATGGTGTAGGTGAGCTTGCTGACTGAGAATGGCAACACGAAGGATGACTTGAAGCTTCCAACTGATGAAAATCTTCTCTCCCAGGTTATGGTTATAGTGAGATTTCACTGTTTTCATTGATTCTCGAGTAATATTACTTGATTGATATTTGTTATTGCACAATACATTCTATAAATTTCTGATTTTCGATAAAATGTGCAGATCAAGGCTGGATTTGAAGAGGGGAAGGACCTTGTTGTGAGTGTTATGTCTGCCATGGGGGAGGAGCAGATCTGTGCTCTCAAGGATATTGGTCCCAAATAACTCTATATCACATGGATTGCCCGATGGTTTGAAATTCCAGATGCAATAAACTTCAAATTATTAGATTAGTAAAGGGTGGGAATACTATGGGGCCATCTTATTCAGGATCATCCATGTTCTTGACCATATTGAGATAATATTTTCTCATTGTCAAGATCATTTTAGTTAGAATCATGTCTTCCTTTTTTTTTTTTTTGAGGAAACAGGATTGAATCTTGTTTTGTTTATTGTGGTGTGGTTAAGTTTGGAATTGCCAGCATTTGTATAAAATTGTTGTATAATTTAACATCATGCTGTTTGGTCTATTTAAGTAGTCTGGAATTGGCAGCAAATTTATCTACTTGTTGCACGATTTAACACCATGGTGTTTGGTCTATCTATGTTTCCATGTAACTGCGCTTGTCATTTTGTATTTTTCGAACTTCTAAAAAACGTAAAGCGTTACTATGGAGGTCCAGATTTTAAGTTTTATGAGCCTAGAAGAGCTTAGGTGGGGTCTGGGCATAAAAAATGTTTTCTTATACGTAGCTCTCGTTTGGCCCCTATTATTGCCAAATTTTAATGGTTGAAATAGTTTTTTTTTTTTTTTTTGAAAAATGTGTGGTTGAAAAAGAATGAAAAATTTTTTATTTGCGTGTAATATTATTTTATGAAAGATTGTGTGGTTGAAAATGAGAGAGAAAAAGAATGAGAATGAGAATGGGGGTCAAATTGGTGCTAATATTAATTTAAAATTTTAATTATGATAAAAATTGTTCAATGATTAAAATAATACATAAACATATAAAATCATAAGATGCTATATTTAATTTATAATTCTTACAATTGATCAATTATAAAATTTTCATGTTTTCAACATGCACAAGTTTGACAATTCTTCTAACAGTAACATGTTTTTATTTTTGAAGTTTGTACAAATAGTCAATTAAAAATTTGAAATTAAAGTCAAATAAAAAAAAATTCAAAAACAAAGGAAAGAAAAATATTAATAAAACAAAACTAGGTGCGCCATCGCTTAATTTCTCGCTCACTGTAAAGGTGTGACGTTTCGCCCACATCTCGCGCATAGCATATGCTTTCGTGCATTTTTATAGAACATTGATATTTTTTATCAAGGGAAATACATGAGAGTTGAAAGTCTCATTTTGTGCAGATTTAATCCAGTGGTGGAGTTTTGCTGATATTCATTTCACAATTTTCCTGTAGTACGGGTTCTTGGAGATTTGCCAGTGTCATCACTTGTTCGAAAAGGTTGAGCATTTTAGCCTTCACAAAGATGGGTTTTAAAATCAAATTGTTCTTTTTCGACTTATTGGGATCGGAGTTAACACATCTACTTCCTGTCTAACAAAACATGATGTCTTCCAAAAGATTTAGAATAGAAAAACTAACATCATCTTGATCACATAAGGTGGTTTCCAAGCAATTTAAGTAGGATAATATTATATTTACATCACAATTTTTATTTGTTGCATCATATTTTAATTGTACTTAAGGTTTTTAATATTTGCTCATTATAACACTTATGTCTCTAACGATTTTTCATATCATTCTTATCCTCAAATTTTTCATTAGTTAAAACATTTTGTATTTGATAATAGTTTTAGGTCCAAAAGTCTGTTGAAATAATGTAAAACAACTTATTTTTTTATTATATTTTTAAAAATAAATAAATATGAAGTGACCCAAAAATTAAAACTTGGGACTTATTTTGATCAATTGAAAGAAAGGATAAAATCGTCATTTCATCATTTTTTTTTAATATAAATTAATTAAAAGAAAGAAAGGGATTCATCTTCTTCCCACGCCATCACCCTCAACCACAACCAACTAAATCCGCCTCCATTGCCATTGCCATTGCCATTGCCATTGCTTGCCATCACCACCACCACTACCCAAATCTCAAAACCCAAGCGAGCTTGGAATTTGTTTACAAACCCAGGTTCCTTAGCGGCACGTTTTCTGAAATATAAGTATCATTGTTCTGACTCTTTTCTTGAAGCTAGAATTCTGAATGAATCTTCTTTCTTATGGCATAGTGTCGTTTTGGGTAGAGAATATTACAGCAAGGCCTACGTTGTAGAATTGGAGATGGAGACGGTCAAAATTTTTAACGACCCTTACCTGTCGAGACCTGCTTCTGTCCGGTCAGTTTCTGTGCCAAGGGGAGAGGTAGAGCGGGAGAAAAATTTCATTTCATTAACGGGTGCCTTGGATGCAATTAAGATTGAGAGGAAATTTGCTTCAATTGATAATGAGCTAATTACGTCACTCTCGTTGGGTATGCCGTATGCGTATGCTAGAGACGAGGGATAAGATGATATGGCATTTTAAATCCAGAGGGGACTTATTCAGGTCACAGGTTATAATTTGCAATATGCTGTGCCAGAATTATTTTGAAACCTCAGCTGACATACACTCATAGTTGGGGGTGATTAGATTGCCATTTTTTACATTTTTTATTCACATGAAATCGGTGCGAATTCCATGTCAATGTGAGGATTGGTCCCCTAGGTGGGCAAAATATATCTGGTAATGACTTTATTCTAGATTTTGTTACGCTTCGCCTCCCACGTGGCAAACAAACCTGAAACCGAACTCCACGTCACTCTGTCTAACAAGCAGTTTGGCCCAAAATTCATGAAGAGGCCAAGCCTATATGGGATGCTGAATCCATTTAACTGAGTCGACCCCATATGAAGAACCGAACCCTCACGCAGGAGAGACTGTAAGGGGGCCAACGGGAAATCTTTTATAAGATTTCTAATATGTGATTAATATAACAATTCCCTGCTACCGTCGTCCTATCCAACTAATCAAGTCAAGTCTAAGTCATGTACCAGATTTACGTGCAACAAAATGAATATTAGCATCATGATTGACACCTTCGACAAAAAGCCTCAGCCACACGAACGAGGCCATGTGCACTTTCATCTTACGATCAACATTCACATTATTCTGCTATAAAAGCTCACACAATATACCAGAACAAAAATAATGCAAACTTAGACTTTCAAACTATAACCTTGCCATCCTTACTATATTATCATGGAATTCTCCAACGCCAACCCCCTTCAATATTGAAGGCTCACGTCTAAAGCACCTCCCACATCCATATATACTATTTCAACTGACTTAATAGTCGGACTGGGATCGACTCCACACCGTCGGAGAAAGCCACGTGTGGCTAATGATTTATCTAAATGTGTAAAACTCAGAGTTGTGTAGACGTGGAAGGCTTTGGGATCTATTGACCACGTTGGAGACACAAAATTCGAGGTCAACATATTTTAATTGCAGGAAAGTAGATCCTGAGGGAAAGTATTCAGATTGATTTGCACTTGATGAAGTGGACTAATTCTAATGTCACCATTGCTTTTGGAAAAAAAATGGACAGAAAAAAAAAATAGTAAAGCTGGAAACGATACAAAGGGGTATGACGTCTACAATTGTTAATCAGTAGGATACAACAGCAGGATTGACCTGACTCCAATAAATGCTTGAATTCACATGCACAAAAACTTGCATACTCCAAATCTATGTCGATATACTTCAAAAAAGGAGCAGTTGATTCTACTTGGCAAGCCGGATAACTGTTCCAAGCCAGTCGTCAGGTATGTTCTCTTTCAAATCTCCTCGTAGAGCCTTCAATGAGTGATCCGTAGCTGCCTGCATCCGCTTAACAATGAAGATACATATTTCCTTAAGAAACAAACTGATAGGTTGTTGTCTATTACCTTAACAATATAGACATCAATTGCATGTTTGGCAATCATTGCAGCTTCCGATATCTTTGTCACCATGCCACCAGTTGTGTCGTGTGCTGCTACTGTTATTTCAACTGTTCACAATAATTGTCACCGGTTATTGGTTAATAGTCTATGAACATGAAAGAAAGTAAAGCTTCATGAGTTCCTTTATCACCATCACACCTTGTGTGAACTATACAACAGCAATCTTGATTGTGAAGGTATACGTAAAGTCAACGAGCTAAATTTAGGATGGTAAATCATTCTCAAACGTGCTAAAGTGCCAATATCTTAATGGCAAAACATTACACAGGTATATAAATGCTAAGTAGGAGATGAACTCGTATTGTATGGTGCGAATAATGATAATACACTGACCTTGCCTGTTCATGTCCTGCAATTCTGGTTTTACTACAAACCAGCTACCGTCTTCACGCACAGCTGTGAATATGAATAATGAATTAAGCATCTTAGTTCAATATCGAATGAACCCAACATCAGAATATGTTTTACCTTGTGTGTGTTACACACTTCTATCTTTTGAGATACTTACCGATTTCCCTAAGAAGCACTGCATCAGGTTCTGTTGGTGGGCGGTCATATACCCCAAAAACATCTGTCTTCAGTTGGAGTTGTATAGGACGTGCACATAAAGCTATTTCACATGTATTCCCATGTGCAAAATACAATAAACTAGACGGTACAGACAGGTGTGATTGCATGGAACGTGATGGAAAATGGCATATAATTAGGTGTTTTCCCATTACTTTTACACTAGAAATAATCTGCTGGTGTGATCTTCTCTAGGCAACAAAAGAAGATAAATTATTCATTCAAGTTCAGTAACGGTCTCATGTCCCCATGAAAAAGATAAAAGTCAAAGAAGAATTAGGGGTAAGAATATCATTACATTAATAGAGGATACTAGGAAAACGACATAGTCAGGTTTCAGTTCAGCTACCAGATGACGTATGATTACATCCCCACTTAATATAGTGCAATCCTGGATCATAAGTTGACTGGATTCAGAACATATCGAGACCATGAAAATTTACTAGTTTAGAGATGCATAAACAGAAATCAAACCAGTGAAGTATCCAGTACAGCATCTCCATGCAGAACCTAGAATTTTGAGAAATGGGCATCAGTTCTAGTTTTCATGAGATGGAAAGAAAAAAAAACATGGATAAATAGTCGCAAAGCAAACAAAAACTTCTTAGCAACAAGAATATCATCCAAATGAATCAGAAACCTGATTCAAGATGAAATAAAAACCTGAAGCAACATTTGTCAGAATGACAGCTCGCTAACAGTAGTCAGTTAAAAGAATTGCTTCTACCATGCCATGAATGTGGTTCAGCATCAAAGTAAAATACTATTTGTTAGAATATAGTAGCGAGTAAATTTGAATTTTTGATTGAAAATATATATCTGTGTCTCAGTAAACAAAGCTATTGTAATCTCATTCAGACTTTGGCAGAATGAAGATTGATATCATGTTAACCTCGGGAATTTAGGGGTGTTTCAATTTATCCTCCAATGAGGAAAACTTTAAAATTGTAAAAAGATTCACTTCTGGTAACTTGAAGATTAACATAGAAGAATGCCCAAAAACAAGAATATAAAGTGGTGAAAGATATTATAATTCACATTGTTCCTTCAATTATGATAATTGTGGTCTAGATTGGAGAGTCATAATGAGGGAAAAAAGAGTAAGTTTTGAAGCCTTAACAGAAATAATATAAAGATCAATTCAATGGGTGTAATCTCGTATTTCATTGTTCACTTGAGGAAGTTCAAACTTACAGGTACAAATCCATTGTCGATAGCTTTAGCCACTGTACTTAAATCAGCCACAGCTATCTGTAAAGGAGCACAACTAAACTTTCTTAGGTCTAGCCATTAAAAGCTATCCAAAAGGTGACTAAACAGACATATAGCATGAAAAGAATATTGCAACAAATTGATAGGTAAAGCTTTCAGTACTCCTCCTAACATTTCTTTCACGTGTTGACCAGCCACATGAAAATGGAGACATTCCAATAGAAGGAATACCCTCTGTAGGAAGACACAAATAAATTGTCAAAAGGAAATGTACATAGTAAAAAGAGATAAAAAGAGTTGCAATAAGTTGTGCAGGATAAAAATTAAATAAATAAATAAATAAGGAGGTGTTTGAGCCACATTATTTTTTATTTCATTGTTCACTGTTTAAAAATACATTTTTTTAGAATAACGTGGCTCAAACAGGCCCTAAAAATAAAAATCTTAACAATGTAAGAATTAAATTAGAAAGCATAAAAGAACGTGATTTGTCATTAAGAAATTCAGTTATAACTTTGGCGAGGTGAATGCAGTCATGAATAACATAGAAATTCAACAAAATAATTTTGGATTATAGATAAGTTGACCAACATTACAAGTCAAAAGCTTAACAAATTTAGTTCAAAGGTTTATGGTTGATTTTAATGCCAAAATATATTGCAGGAGCCAATGGAATACAGAAATTATCGATTTGGCACGAGTATAAACAATTTATGGCCTTGGGCAGTTACAATGGTGGATAATCTTGAGGTAAAACATGTTGGCAGAAAAATATTAAAATGAAGTGAACAATGAATGCAAGAAGAAAAAAGAAAACGAAAGGGGGGTTGGGTTTGGGGGGGGTATAAAAATTTGAAAATCTGTCAAAGGAGTCCTAAACCCTGGCTAATCCTTGTTTGCATATGATTCAGATGAAGCATAATCAGAAAATCTGTATATAATAAACAGGACCCTTAAACTAAAGAAACTATATATATTGTGCTAACAATATCTAAAAAATGGATAGTTGAATTCCATCAATACCTTTTGCTAGGGCTCTGACAATTTCAAGATTAAGAGATGTGACCTATAACAATTAGAATGAATACAGAATGAGAATAAACATAACCAGAAAGGACTCATTAGAAGATGAGTAATTTTTGAATGTCCTGAAATGTAACAGCCAAACATAGTAATAAGTATCTACAAAAAGAATAACAAAATCATTCAACTTTCAAGAAAATTGGTAAGCATTTAAATATGTAAAATCTATGCTCTTGTTTGAGCCCCATTTTTTCATCAAAATACATTCTTCAACAACGATTTGACATTATTTGAACCACAAATTTTTCAATATAATAATATTACACGCAAATCCAAAAC
>NC_036244.1:14889937-14918697 GCF_002742605.1 Olea europaea var. sylvestris | reverse complement strand
ACTACCCAAATCTCAAAACCCAAGCGAGCTTGGAATTTGTTTACAAACCCAGGTTCCTAAGCGGCACGTTTTCTGAAATATAAGTATCATTGTTCTGACTCTTTTCTTGAAGCTAGAATTCTGAATGAATCTTCTTTCTTATGGCATAGTGTCGTTTTGGGTAGAGAATATTACAGCAAGGCCTACGTTGTAGAATTGGAGATGGAGACGGTCAAAATTTTTAACGACCCTTACCTGTCGAGACCTGCTTCTGTCCGGTCAGTTTCTGTGCCAAGGGGAGAGGTAGAGCGGGAGAAAAATTTCATTTCATTAACGGGTGCCTTGGATGCAATTAAGATTGAGAGGAAATTTGCTTCAATTGATAATGAGCTAATTACGTCACTCTCGTTGGGTATGCCGTATGCGTATGCTAGAGACGAGGGATAAGATGATATGGCATTTTAAATCCAGAGGGGACTTATTCAGGTCACAGGCTATAATTTGCAATATGCTGTGCCAGAATTATTTTGAAACCTCAGCTGACATACACTCATAGTTGGGGGTGATTAGATTGCCATTTTTTACATTTTTTATTCACATGAAATCGGTGCGAATTCCATGTCAATGTGAGGATTGGTCCCCTAGGTGGGCAAAATATATCTGGTAATGACTTTATTCTAGATTTTGTTATGCTTCGCCTCCCACGTGGCAAACAAACCTGAAACCGAACTCCACGTCACTCTGTCTAACAAGCAGTTTGGCCCAAAATTCATGAAGAGGCCAAGCCTATATGGGATGCTGAATCCATTTAACTGAGTCGACCCCATATGAAGAACCGAACCCTCACGCAGGAGAGACTGTAAGGGGGCCAACGGGAAATCTTTTATAAGATTTCTAATATGTGATTAATATAACAATTCCCTGCTACCGTCGTCCTATCCAACTAATCAAGTCAAGTCTAAGTCATGTACCAGATTTACGTGCAACAAAATGAATATTAGCATCATGATTGACACCTTCGACAAAAAGCCTCAGCCACACGAACGAGGCCATGTGCACTTTCATCTTACGATCAACATTCACATTATTCTGCTATAAAAGCTCACACAATATACCAGAACAAAAATAATGCAAACTTAGACTTTCAAACTATAACCTTGCCATCCTTACTATATTATCATGGAATTCTCCAACGCCAACCCCCTTCAATATTGAAGGCTCACGTCTAAAGCACCTCCCACATCCATATATACTATTTCAACTGACTTAATAGTCGGACTGGGATCGACTCCACACCGTCGGAGAAAGCCACGTGTGGCTAATGATTTATCTAAATGTGCAAAACTCAGAGTTGTGTAGACGTGGAAGGCTTTGGGATCTATTGACCACGTTGGAGATACAAAATTCGAGGTCAACATATTTTAATTGCAGGAAAGTAGATCCTGAGGGAAAGTATTCAGATTGATTTGCACTTGATGAAGTGGACTAATTCTAATGTCACCATTGCTTTTGGAAAAAAAATGGACAGAAAAAAAAAATAGTAAAGCTGGAAACGATACAAAGGGGTATGACGTCTACAATTGTTAATCAGTAGGATACAACAGCAGGATTGACCTGACTCCAATAAATGCTTGAATTCACATGCACAAAAACTTGCATACTCCAAATCTATGTCGATATACTTCAAAAAAGGAGCAGTTGATTCTACTTGGCAAGCCGGATAACTGTTCCAAGCCAGTCGTCAGGTATGTTCTCTTTCAAATCTCCTCGTAGAGCCTTCAATGAGTGATCCGTAGCTGCCTGCATCCGCTTAACATTGAAGATACATATTTCCTTAAGAAACAAACTGATAGGTTGTTGTCTATTACCTTAACAATATAGACATCAATTGCATGTTTGGCAATCATTGCAGCTTCCGATATCTTTGTCACCATGCCACCAGTTGTGTCGTGTGCTGCTACTGTTATTTCAACTGTTCACAATAATTGTCACCGGTTATTGGTTAATAGTCTATGAACATGAAAGAAAGTAAAGCTTCATGAGTTCCTTTATCACCATCACACCTTGTGTGAACTATACAACAGCAATCTTGATTGTGAAGGTATACGTAAAGTCAACGAGCTAAATTTAGGATGGTAAATCATTCTCAAACGTGCTAAAGTGCCAATATCTTAATGGCAAAACATTACACAGGTATATAAATGCTAAGTAGGAGATGAACTCGTATTGTATGGTGCGAATAATGATAATACACTGACCTTGCCTGTTCATGTCCTGCAATTCTGATTTTACTACAAACCAGCTACCGTCTTCACGCACAGCTGTGAATATGAATAATGAATTAAGCATCTTAGTTCAATATCGAATGAACCCAACATCAGAATATGTTTTACCTTGTGTGTGTTACACACTTCTATCTTTTGAGATACTTACCGATTTCCCTAAGAAGCACTGAATCAGGTTCTGTTGGTGGGCGGTCATATACCCCAAAAACATCTGTCTTCAGTTGGAGTTGTATAGGACGTGCACATAAAGCTATTTCACATGTATTCCCATGTGCAAAATACAATAAACTAGACGGTACAGACAGGTGTGATTGCATGGAACGTGATGGAAAATGGCATATAATTAGGTGTTTTCCCATTACTTTTACACTAGAAATAATCTGCTGGTGTGATCTTCTCTAGGCAACAAAAGAAGATAAATTATTCATTCAAGTTCAGTAACGGTCTCATGTCCCCATGAAAAAGATAAAAGTCAAAGAAGAATTAGGGGTAAGAATATCATTACATTAATAGAGGATACTAGGAAAACGACATAGTCAGGTTTCAGTTCAGCTACCAGATGACGTATGATTACATCCCCACTTAATATAGTGCAATCCTGGATCATAAGTTGACTGGATTCAGAACGTATCGAGACCATGAAAATTTACTAGTTTAGAGATGCATAAACAGAAATCAAACCAGTGAAGTATCCAGTACAGCATCTCCATGCAGAACCTAGAATTTTGAGAAATGGGCATCAGTTCTAGTTTTCATGAGATGGAAAGAAAAAAAAACATGGATAAATAGTCGCAAAGCAAACAAAAACTTCTTAGCAACAAGAATATCATCCAAATGAATCAGAAACCTGATTCAAGATGAAATAAAAACCTGAAGCAACATTTCTCAGAATGACAGCTCGCTAACAGTAGTCAGTTAAAAGAATTGCTTCTACCATGCCATGAATGTGGTTCAGCATCAAAGTAAAATACTATTTGTTAGAATATAGTAGCGAGTAAATTTGAATTTTTGATTGAAAATATATATCTGTGTCTCAGTAAACAAAGCTATTGTAATCTCATTCAGACTTTGGCAGAATGAAGATTGATATCATGTTAACCTCGGGAATTTAGGGGTGTTTCAATTTATCCTCCAATGAGGAAAACTTTAAAATTGTAAAAAGATTCACTTCTGGTAACTTGAAGATTAACATAGAAGAATGCCCAAAAACAAGAATATAAAGTGGTGAAAGATATTATAATTCACATTGTTCCTTCAATTATGATAATTGTGGTCTAGATTGGAGAGTCATAATGAGGGAAAAAAGAGTAAGTTTTGAAGCCTTAACAGAAATAATATAAAGATCAATTCAATGGGTGTAATCTCGTATTTCATTGTTCACTTGAGGAAGTTCAAACTTACAGGTACAAATCCATTGTCGATAGCTTTAGCCACTGTACTTAAATCAGCCACAGCTATCTGTAAAGGAGCACAACTAAACTTTCTTAGGTCTAGCCATTAAAAGCTATCCAAAAGGTGACTAAACAGACATATAGCATGAAAAGAATATTGCAACAAATTGATAGGTAAAGCTTTCAGTACTCCTCCTAACATTTCTTTCACGTGTTGACCAGCCACATGAAAATGGAGACATTCCAATAGAAGGAATACCCTCTGTAGGAAGACACAAATAAATTGTCAAAAGGAAATGTACATAGTAAAAAGAGATAAAAAGAGTTGCAATAAGTTGTGCAGGATAAAAATTAAATAAATAAATAAATAAGGAGGTGTTTGAGCCACATTATTTTTTATTTCATTGTTCACTGTTTAAAAATACATTTTTTTAGAATAACGTGGCTCAAACAGGCCCTAAAAATAAAAATCTTAACAATGTAAGAATTAAATTAGAAAGCATAAAAGAACGTGATTTGTCATTAAGAAATTCAGTTATAACTTTGGCGAGGTGAATGCAGTCATGAATAACATAGAAATTCAACAAAATAATTTTGGATTATAGATAAGTTGACCAACATTACAAGTCAAAAGCTTAACAAATTTAGTTCAAAGGTTTATGGTTGATTTTAATGCCAAAATATATTGCAGGAGCCAATGGAATACAGAAATTATCGATTTGGCACGAGTATAAACAATTTATGGCCTTGGGCAGTTACAATGGTGGATAATCTTGAGGTAAAACATGTTGGCAGAAAAATATTAAAATGAAGTGAACAATGAATGCAAGAAGAAAAAAGAAAACGAAAGGGGGGTTGGGTTTGGGGGGGGTATAAAAATTTGAAAATCTGTCAAAGGAGTCCTAAACCCTGGCTAATCCTTGTTTGCATATGATTCAGATGAAGCATAATCAGAAAATCTGTATATAATAAACAGGACCCTTAAACTAAAGAAACTATATATATTGTGCTAACAATATCTAAAAAATGGATAGTTGAATTCCATCAATACCTTTTGCTAGGGCTCTGACAATTTCAAGATTAAGAGATGTGACCTATAACAATTAGAATGAATACAGAATGAGAATAAACATAACCAGAAAGGACTCATTAGAAGATGAGTAATTTTTGAATGTCCTGAAATGTAACAGCCAAACATAGTAATAAGTATCTACAAAAAGAATAACAAAATCATTCAACTTTCAAGAAAATTGGTAAGCATTTAAATATGTAAAATCTATGCTCTTGTTTGAGCCCCATTTTTTCATCAAAATACATTCTTCAACAACGATTTGACATTATTTGAACCACAAATTTTTCAATATAATAATATTACACGCAAATCCAAAACATTTCCTTATTTTTTAACCACACATTCTTCATCATTAACACTATTTCAAAATGCATTTTTTTGAGAAAATGGGGCTCAAAGAACCCCTAAATGTGGTCTATCCAAACAAATACATAAATGAATGCTAAGGTAACTTGACCAATCAATATAACTCCTAAAAAAGGTATGGCTTTACGGAGAAAACATAAGAGCAAAAAGTGAACCACATTAACATTAATCAATAGACAATATGGGTTTTTTTTCGAGAATACATTTGGGGAAGTGCAAAAAAATTTGAAAACAGTGCTTGATAAATTAAGATTTCAGCCATTTCAGTAAAAAGTAACTCATTCTTCTCCAGATAAATCCCTTAGTTATATACTCATTGACCCAGTTGGACTTTTGGTCAAATGAAGTTTTTTCTGGAGTGGAGTTTGACACAATGTAGAAAGTGTATGAAAATTACATTAGAAAATATACAACGTTGAATATACAATGATCCATAAGGTTTGAGATTTCAAAAAAAAAAAAAAAAAATTAAACAAATAAAAATTTGTCAAATTGGCCTTAAAAGTCGACATTGTCAATTTATATGAAGGCAGTAAAATTAAACAAAATATAAGGCACTTGATCTACTTTTTCTGTTCATGAAGTTCTTTCGGCATGACATAATCTTTTAAAAGTAGATGTAAATTCAACTGCCTCATTACGATGGTTTAACTTCACGTAAATTATAGTACAACCAAAACAAACAAGAAGTTGATATAGCACAATAGACTAAGGTCAGACAATGTTTAGGTCTTACAGATATACGTGTGGCAACAAAACCAGCTTTAACAAGTGGTCTGCTCAAGTCACCCTTATGAACGCCTGACTTGCTCGCTTGAAAATGCCCAAAAGAACCTGATAGCAGTAATAAATGTCATGGGCCATTCTAGCACAAACCCAACAACACAAACACATTAGATGTCCCAAAATATTGTGGAAAGTTGTATCATCCTTTGTTCATTAATGAGTTTTACCCACACGAAACAAAAAGGATAAATGGGAAATCTGTTTGTGCATCAATAAGAAAATCATGGTTGGCTGATACAGTGTAGCAATTATGGAGAGAAGAATCTTGGGCAAATTAAAGGAAAATGCTCTCTGATTTCCTATTTTATTATTCAAAACATACAAAAACCTTGGCAGATTGTAGTTATAACTATTTGAGCTACTTCTGCAGTGTTCAATTGACAGAAGCAGATTCTTGTTTTCTACTGCTGCAAACCCAAGTATTGTGATCTCATGTTTCAATTTTGAAGAACTGATGCACTAAGTATCAACATAAAATCCCCCTTTCCCAAGTAAGGTAGTTTTGTGATTTATCAGAGTGTATGTGTTTTTCATAAACTAAAATCAACACATTTCAAAAGTAACTCAACAGTGGCAATGAATGAGGTAAAATCTCAACCTGCACCATGAACTACAATAAATTTCTTTGAGTCAGTAACCTCTTTATCATTGAAATCATCAATGACCCTGGGAATTTCCAATGATCCAGGCCTCTTGCTCCAGTCCATTCCGTGACATGAGCCCGAAATAATTGCCTGCCGCAGCTGTGATGAAACTACCATAAGATCCTCCTCGTTTATTGTCTCCAGTTCATTTTTACAGGTAATTGCAGAGCCTCCTGTATCATACACATAAATCCGCCAACTAGATTATGAAGACACTGATATCATCTTTGAACACATGCAAAACTGCAGCCAAAAAGCCAAATAACACACATTTTCCTCTTGCCTGTGATCCCATCATATAAAACCGCGTGCTGAAAAATGACTTACATATATCCAATCACAATAAAGATATCATTTTTAACATCTAACGGTAAAATTTGCCTCTAACAAACACATTTTCATCTCATTATAGCACAATTCCTGCAGTCCTCGCTTAATCTTTAATGACGAAGTATGAAAATAAGCAGCCCAGTGATATTTTTGAACCCCAATACAAATTCTCGCATTAATCAAATAAAAAATAATAATAATTACACCCTATTACGTTCAAATTCTTTAACTGGATAGATTCCAATCCCGTACGGAGACTATTTAGAGAAGACGAACAAAAGCGCTTTTCATGCTTAAAAGTGCTCAATAAACCAGTAAACTCACAGAACACTTACTGAAGCCCCTGCAGTTGTGTTAATCAAAGCGAGGTGTCAAATTAACTTAATTAAACAATTAAGCGAATTAAATAGGAAAAACACACTTATAGAAATTGGAATTATAAGTAGATATACTGCTGACCGAGTTTGACGATGCAACGAATGGGTTTAGCGGCGGCGGAGGCGGCGTGCTGCTGCTCCATCTGGCTTTGGCTTTGGTCGCTGCGTGGGATGAAGAATTTAGTTTTAAAATATGTTTATTATTAGTCACAAATAATTACAAATGGGTTAATTTCACAAACGGTCACTGAACTTACGCGAAAATTACAAAACGGTCACCGAAGTTTAAAACTTTCAGAAATGGTCACTTAAGTTTCTGGCCGTTACACTAATGGTCACTGAAGCTTTTAAAACTTGCACAAATGGTCATTGAAGGTACCAAAATGATTCTAATTCAAACTTAAGGACCGAAGCACTTGACCATACAAAATTTTGAGGACCTCAAGTGCAAACTTTCGACTGGTAGAGCAAAGGTGGTGAATTTTGAAGATTTTGAGCCACCATCTATGGACCACCACAACTCCAACCTCATACCACCTTGCTGTCGGACCAACATATCACCTTGAAACCCTCACTTCACTCTTTCTAATCACTCAATCAATAGCCGATACTCCATCAGATCTGCATGAAATTTCCGGCCAAAGAAGGCTGCCCATGCAACCAAAAAGGGCCAAAAGTTGCAACAACAAACTCAGGCCATTCAATCCTCATTTCCGATGCCAGCGACACTACCCACGGTCGCGGACCACCACCCCTATTTCTACCTCTTCATAGCGCATCCAATGTACCTATGGGTCACCGCCAATTTCGAACCAAACAAATCAAAAAATAAAGATCTCCAGCCATTTTTATTGACAACGAACTCGGACCATTTAGCCCCAATTATCGGCGCCAACGACGCTACCCAAGGTTGCAAACCACCACCCCTAGGACCGCCTTTTCATGACGCATCCAATGAAACTATGGGTCATCGCCAATTTCGAACCAACAGGGTTGAATTGAACCAGGCAATCCTTCGCATCGAATGGAATGAGAAATCAAATTTGCCTCCTTCAATTCCTCCTCCCCACATCACTGAATCACAAAATGGTCCCAATTAGTCTCCAGCAGCATCATACGACCATGAGTAACAGTTCAATTGCATCAATAAATCCATAAATGACCCCAATCATCAAATTAAGCCAATTTTTGAAGGTTTTTAAAGTGGCCGAAAGTTTGCACCTAAGGTCCTCAAAAATATGTATGGTCACATGTTTCGGTCCTTAAGTTTGAATTGGAATCATTTTGGTACCTTTAGTGACTATTTGTGCAAGTTTTAAAAACTTTAGTGACCATTGGTGAAATCGCCCAAAACTTAAGTGAAGGTAAATAACAATTATACCCCTGCAGCCTTAGAAATAATTGCTATTATATCCCTGATTCTATCCTATAAATACAGGGTTTTGGTTCTTAATAAAATATACACAGTCTATTGATTTCTCTCTTTTCTTCACTTTTATAACACGTTATCAGCACGAAGACTTAATTATTAAAAACTTAGTAAAGGTAGTAATTTTTTTCCAAGCATAATCATTTATTACGTGTACCAAAATGAATTTAGTAACATGTAAATTTTTTCAATATAATCATCTATCACATGTACCAAAATTAATTTTGTGACTTGTGAATTTTTTTTATATATACACGTGAATACTTGGTTTACAATTCTGCCACCACCACGTTATCTATTGGTTTGTGAATTGGAAATTTTGATACTTATGTGTTAATTTTGTGAATATTTTATATGAATTGGAAGTCAGATATGATTCTACTTATTTGTTCATGATTGGGTAAAACTACGCTCAGTGTGTTTGGCGAAATTCTATAGTCAAATTCCAAGCAATGAAGAAAAACTTAAGACTTTTAAGGAAAGTGGACTTTGGGTTCAACTACAAAAGGTCGAAAATTGTAGAATTTGTCCCATCACAGTTTTTTGTTTGTTTTCTAATTTAACTTTACTTAATTATATATACATCATACACGTTTTTGCCTAACTTGGTGTTGTCTGCTTTTCTTAATGATTGCTTTAATTCAAGTATTCTTTGCTTTGACCTTTTTTTTCTATGATTGTAAAATATGCATTCGTGATTACTTAATGCATGTTCAATAATTTATGTTCATGATTGTACGATAATTAATATTTTTAACCTGATTAAATGACTTTAGATGTTCTATTATAAATTTTAAATTAATATTCTATCATATTGTTGCTTTTGAAGTAACGCAATCTTATAATTAATATTCTTGAAGAATATTACTTGCTCATGAAGAGTATGAATTATAACTTCAATATTCCAGAAGAATATTGATATATTGCCCTTGAAGAAGTAATAGGTAAAATACAACATGCTCCCGAAGTAGCATGTGTTTTGGAGAACATCACAAAACTTAAGTTTGTTGAACTTAACATCTCCGACAAAAACTATAACATCTCCGACAAAAACTATCTATCATGGGTACTTGATGCTGATATTCATCTTGTCTCAAAAGGTTTGGGAGAGATAATAAAAGAAGGAAACAAATAATCCCTGCAGGATTGTGCAAAAGCACTTATATTCTTTTGCCATCATCTTCACGATGAACTAAAAATTGAATATCTCATTGAGAAAGATTCACAGGTTCTTTAAAAAAAAATTTAACTGAGACATTTGATCATCAAAGGACTATAGTCCTTCCCAAAGCCCGCTATGAGTGGATGCATCTTCGTTTGCAAAACTTCAAAACTGTTAGTGATACAATTCTGAATTGTTGAGAATATATATTCAAAATTGATATTGTGTGGAGAAAAAATTACTAATGAAGATATGTTAGAGAAATAATTTTCCACCTTTCAAGCCTCGAATGTACTTCTGCAGCAGAAATATCGCGAGCGTGGTTTTAAAAAGTACTCAAAACTTATATCTTGCCTACGTGTTGCTGAACAGAATAATGAACTGCTGGTGAAAAATCATGGGTTACGTCCAACTGGTTCTATACCATTACCTGAAACAAAATGGTACTGCATTGCTTGAAGCAAATGCAATATTAAGACAAGGATGTGGGCGTAGACGTGGACGTGAACATGAATTTAGATGTGGACGCGGACATACACGTGGAGTAAACCATGGATGAAATAATCAACAAATTTTTCAACAACAAGGCAACAATTTCAAAAGACACAAAGAAAATGAAAGTAGCACATTGAAAAAGGTTCGCGAAGAAAGTTGTTTTACATGTGGAAGGAAATGGTATTGGACACGTACCTGTCGTAAGGCAAAACAACTTGCGGATCTCTATCAAAAATCAATCAAGGAAAAGGGAAAAAATAGAGACAAATTTCGCTGAGTATGATTGATGTGATCCAGGAGCCGCAAGTGTCAAGGATAAGTCCAACGTCAAGCCTGAAGAAAGATCCGTCTCGTCAAGGCAACTATTGATGAAACCATGTTCAAGACTCAAAATGGGACAAGTTTCATGTTGGAGACGAAGGCCGAAAAAGCTTGGATCAATGTGTTTAAGGTGGAGGAAACCGGGTTCAAGGAGCAAAGCCATGCGGCCACATAGCTTTGCAAGGCTTGCGGTCGCATAGCCACGGGCAGGGATTTTTATGGGTGAATTTCGCATAACAACTCAGCCGAAGAAAATGTACCATGCGACCGCATGGTACAAAAGTGGGACGCGATTTTTCTTTTCCGGAGGATTTTCCTGTTTTATTATAATTCCAAGTTTAATAGAACTCTTACCATATTTGGAAGATTATGGACGATTTTACCTAGATTTTTAGGACTAGTATAAATATTTTCTCGTTCCATTATTTTAGGGACTTTTGACATATTGATTAATTGAAAGGCTTAATTTCTTTCTCTTTGTTCTTTCAATTGAATAACTTTCAAACTTATCAAGATCAAATTCTTGTGACGTTCAAATCAACCAGGTGAAATTCCATAATTTTGCGTAATCAAGAGGTCCACACATCGTCGACGATTCGGGTTGCTTGGTTCCAGATTTATTGAATTCGAGTCCAAAACATTGCTTTGGCTTTCTTGGGAAGATTTCCATCTTGTTCGTGGGTTCCGTAGTATTTGCCTACGCGGGTTCACATCAACTGGTATCAGAGCTTGGTTTCAATCCAACGTTATATCTCTTTTTAATTCTTATTGAGTCAGTTATTACTTTTCTTTACTATTCTTCGAGTCCGTTAGTATTTTAGAGTCTTTAATCCAAAAGGGTTACAAAAAAATTTCAAAAATTGTTTTTTGATTCAATTTGCATCCAAATCAACTCCCGTTTGTTGCGTCAGTATTATTTTTTATTTTTCTATCCCAAGAGTAAAAAAAAAATTATTGTTCATCTGTACAGTAATGTTCATCCATATAGTTAAAAAAATTTCAAAAAAATCCGAATTTAAAAAAAAAAAATTGTTATTATTATTGTTGATCTTGGGAATTACCGATTTCTTGAGTCAATTTATTATTTTGTGTCTAGTTTAAATTTTCAGTCAGTAATTTCCTTTCTTGTTTTGCGTTCTTGAGTCAATTTCTTTACTTATCTAGTCTGAATTGCCAGTCAAATTGTTCTAAATTCATTGGTATTGTAAGCTCACTCACACCGGTTTGAATTTCACGTGATTAAATCTTGATTGAGTTCCAAAATTGTTCTTTGCGAAACTTGGTGAAAGCAACGAGTAGTAAAAGGCAGACTGGTGAAAAAAATCGAGGGAAAAAGCCATATTGAGTGAAATTTCGAGTGAACAATTGTGAGGAAGAAAAATAACTTAGATTTAGGATGTCTGACAAAGAAGGATCGAGTTCAGGTAGAATTGATGATCGGATTTTCATGCTAGAAGACTTCGTGCGAAGGATTGAGCAGATATGAGGGATTGGATGGATAGGCCAGATGCATGGAGGGAAAGGCAAAGTCCATTACCTGCCAATACACAAAGGAGGGGTCTTAATGCACGGAGACAGGGTAGACGAGAACCTAGCATGGAGGAGCTTAGTGAATTTGAGGTTGATAGTGGGATGGATGAAGATGCAATTGTGGATGCGGAGATTGAAAGGGGTAAAAATAGAGGAGTTAGGCAAGAAATGAGAGGTAGGAATCTCGGTGGAGATAAGGTGGATAGGAATTTAAGTAACATTAAAATGACCATTCCTTCATTCAAAGGTAGGAGTGATTCAGAGGCCTACTTGGATTGGGAGAAGAAAATTGAGTTAATCTTTGATTGCCACAATTACTTAGGAGAGAAGAATGTGAAAATTGCAGTTCTTGAATTCACGGACTATGCAATCACTTGGTGGGATTAAGTGGTGACTTTGAGGCGGAGAAGTGGGGAACGACCTATCAATACATGGGAGGAATTGAAAACTATAATGCGGAAGAGGTTTGTACCTACTCACTAATACCGAAGCTTAATTAAAGATTACAAAATTTATATCAAGGCTCCAGGAGTGTGGAAGATTACCATAAAGAGATGGAAACACTAATGATTAGGGCAAATGTGGAGGAGGATAGTGAAGCTACCGTGGCTCAGCTTCTGCGTGGGCTGAACAGGGACATTGCAAATACAGTGGAACTGTGGCACTATGTGAAAATTGAAGACATGTTACATGTGGCAATAAAGGTCGAGAGACAGCTGAAGCGAAAGGGGACAACAAGGTTCCAATTGGGATCTTCGGGTTCTAACTCTTTTGGGAAGCCGAAGTGGAAAAATAACAGAGGAGAATGAACTGTTGCAACAGAAAGAACTGAGGTACCACGAGACAAGGAAAGAGAGTGCTAGCAAGGCCGTGCCAAAAGGGGAGTCATAGCCATTAAGAAACAGAGACATCAAATGTTTTCGTTGCTTGGGAGCGGGGCACATTGCTCTCAATGCCCAAACAAGAGAATCATGATTCTGCCGGACAGCGGGGAAGTGGAAACTGAAAGTGAGAGTGATTATGCATACATGCCAGAATTGGAGGATGTTGATGAAGAAGATACAACGGAGTATGCAGTTAACAGTAAGTTTTTGGTCACGAGACGAGCTCTTAGTGCTCAAATCAAGGTGGATGACTTGAAGCAGCAGCGAGAAAACATCTTCCACACGCGATGTCACATCAATGGCAAGGTATGTAGTGTGATAATAGATGGCGGTAGTTGTACTAATGTGGCTAGCACTAACAAGATGGATAAAATTGGGTTGGACGTTGTTAAAACATCATAGGCCTTATAAATTACAATGGCTAAATGAATGTGGGGAAGTTAAGGTGACAAAAAGGGTGTTGATTAATTTTCCCATTAGTAGATATCAGGATGAGGTAATATGCGATGTTGTACCTATGCATGCGGGGCATATCTTGTTGGGGAGACCATGTCAGTACGATAGGAAAGCAATGCATGATGGGTATAAAAATAAGTATAGCTTTGTGAGAAATGGGAGGTCTATCACTCTTGCGCCATTAACACCGGCACAAGTATATGAGGACCAAATTCAATTGAAAAATGAAGAAGAAGTGAGAGTGAGGGAGCTAGGGAAAAGGAGAGAAAATAATGAGGTGGTCAATAGAGAGGAAAAGAGAGTGGAGCCACATGAAAGAAAAGAAAGAGAGTCTTCCAAGAGAAGAAAAAAGCCGAAACAAAATTTCTTTGTGAGAGGGAGTGAATTGAAAAAGGCAATAGTTGAGAGGCAACAAATAATACAGTTGGTTTACAAGGAATCACTCCTTAACTTAGAGGAGCATAACACATCCCTCTATAGTTTGGCTATTTCTCTGTTGCAGGAATTTGAAGACGTGTTTTCGGAGGATGTGCCTAGTGGGCTACCACCCATTAGAGGAATTGAACACCAAATTGATTTCATACCTGTCATTCCGAATCAACCGGCTTATTGAAGTAATCCAGAAGAGACAAAGGAGCTTCAGAGGCAAGTTGAGGAATTGATGAGTAAAGGATATGTACAGGAAAGCATGAGTCCATGTGCAGTACCTGTGTTTCTGGTGTCAAAGAAAGATGGAACTTGGAGAATGTGCGTAGATTGCAGAGTGATCAACAACATTACGATGAAATATCGTCACCCAATTCCTAGGTTAGATGATATGCTAGATGAGCTACATGCTGCATGTATTTTCAGTAAAATTGATCTTAAAAGTGGATATCATCAAATTTGCATGAGGGAGGGTAATGAATGGAAAATTACTTTTAAAACTAAACATGGATTGTATGAATGGTTAATCATGCCGTATGGACTCACAAATGCACCAAACACTTTTATGCGGTTAGTGAATCATGTTCTGCGTGCTTTCATTGGAAAATTTGTTGAAGTTTATTTTGATGACGTTTTAATCTATAGCAAGGATCTTAATGAGCATGTAGAACATTTGAGGTGTGTGCTTGTGGTTTTGAGGAAAGAATAACTTTATGTCAATTTTAAAAAAATGCACATTTTACATGGATAGGGTTGTATTTCTAGGCTTTGTAGTTAGTACTAATGGTGTAGAGGTAGATGAAGATAAAATAAAGGCTATTAAGGATTGGCCAACACCTAAAAACATAACTGAAGTTAGAAATTTTCATGGATTGGCTAGTTTTTACGGGCGTTTTGTTAGGGACTTCAGTACGATTACCTCGCCACTAACTGAAATTGTCAAGAAAAATGTGGGGTTTCAATGGGGGCTAAAATAAGAACATGCATCCAACATCATCAAAGATTGTTTATGTAAAGCACCGATTTTAGCACTTCCTAACTTTGACAAAACTTTCGAGATTGAGTGTGATGTATCAGGAATAGGTATTGGAGCAGTCTTAATACAGAATAAGAGACCTATAAGCTACTTTAATGAGAAGCTAAGTGGTGCAGCTCTCAACTATCCTACGTATGACAAGGAGCTCTATTCATTTGTTCGAACCTTGGAGACATGGCAGCATTACCTATGGTCAGAAGAGTTTGTAATTCATTCTGATCATGAATCACTGAAACATTTGTGGGGTCAAGGTAAGTTAAACAAGTGACATACACGCTGAATGGAATTCATAAAAAATTTTCCATATGTCATTCGTTACAAACAAGGTAAGGAAAATGTAGTAGCAAATACATTGTCGCAAAGGTATGTGCTTTTAACTACTTTAAGTGCAAAATTGCTTGGTTTTGAGTACATTAAGGACATGTATGCTAATGATTTTGAATTTTCCAACATTTACAATTCATGTCATAAGGGGACTGTAAATAAGTTCTTTAAGCATGAGGAGTACTTGTTTCGGGAAAACAAATTATGTGTTTCTAATTGCTCTATGCGAGAATTATTGGTTAGAGAAGTACATAGTAAGGGTCTAATGGGTTACTTTGGGGTAGCAAAGACTTTAGAAATATTAATTGAGCATTTTTATTGGCCTAAAATTAAAGTTGATATGGAACGAATTTGTAGTCGATACATAACTTGTAAACAGGCCAAATCTAGGGTCTTACCTTATGGGCTTTATACACCTTTGTCCATACCTAGTGAACCTTGAGTAGACATCTCAATGGATTTTGTGTTAGGTTTGCCTAGGACAAAAAAGGGTCGGGATTCGATTTTTGTAGTGGTGGATAGGTTTAGTAAGATGACACATTTCATTCCATGTCACAAAACTGATGACGTCACTAACATTGCAGACTTATTCTTTAAAGAAATTGTGCGCTTGCATAGAGTACCTAAAAATATTGTGTCAGATAGGGATGTCAAATTTCTTAGTCTCTTTTGGAGGGTCTTGTGGAATAAGTTAGGCACGAAATTACTATTTTCGACAACTAGTCACCCACAAATCGATGGACAAACAGAAGTAGTAAATAGGACCATGACACAGCTATTGCATACTATGGTTAATAAGAATTTGAAGAATTTGGAAGAGTGCTTACATTTCATAGAATTTGCATGTAATAGGGCCACATACTCCGCTACATCGTTTTCTCCATTTGAAATTATTTATGATTTTAATCTTATAACACCTATGAATTCAATACATTTGCCTGTGAATGAACGAGGTAGCTTGGATGGGAAGAGGAATGTCGAGCTGGTGAAGTCACTCCTTGAAAAATTACGAAAGCAAATTGAGAAGAAGAGTAAGCACTATGCAGAGCAAGCAAACAAGGGCAGGAAGATTGTTACATTCGAACCAAGAGATTGGGTTTAGGTGCATTTCAGGAAAGAGCGGTTTCCAGAACAAAGAAAATCAAAGTTGTTGCCACGGAGAGATGGACCGCTTCAAGTGCTTTAGAAGATCAATTACAATGCATACAAATTAGCTCTTCCAGATGAGTATAACATTTCAGTAACTTTTAATGTGTTTGATCTTTCTCTCTTTGATGCAGGTACAGATTCGAGGATGAATCCTTTCGAAGAGGGGGGTGATGTGATCCAGGAGCTGCAAGCGTCAAGGTCAAGTTCAACGTCAAGCACGAAGAAAGATCCGTTGATAGTTGAGGGCGGTCCGATGACTCAAGCAAGGACGAAGCGAGTAAAAGATGGGATGAGATTGCGTTGGGGACGAGGTCGAAAAAGCTTGGATCAATGTGTTTAAGGTGGACGAAACAGGATTCAAGGAGCAAAGTCATGCGGCCGCATAGCATTGCAAGGGTTGCGGTCGCACAGCTACAGGCAGGGATTTTCAGGGATGAATTTCGCATAACCATGCGGCTGCAAGAAAATGTACCATGCGATTGCATGGTACAAAAGTGGGACGCAAGTTTTCTTTTCACGAGGATTTCCCTATTTTATTATAATTCCAAGTTTAATAGGATTCTTACCATATTTGGAAGATTATGGACGATTTTACCTAGATTTTTAGGACTAGTATAAATATTTTCTTATTCCATTGTTTTAGGGACTTTTGACATATTGATTAATTGAAAGGCTTAATCGCTTTCTCTTTGTTCTTCCAATTGAATAACTTTCAAACTTATCAAGATCTAATTCTTGTGGCGTTCAAATCAACCGGGTGAGATTTCATAATTTTGCGTAATCAAGAGGTCCGCATATCGTCAGCGATTCGGGTTGCTTGGTTCCAAATTTATTGAATTCGAATCTAAAACCTTGCTTTGGCTTTCTTGGGAAGATTTACATCTTGTTCGTGGGTTCCGTAGAGTTTGTCTACGCGGGTTCACATCAATGATAGTCCAATTGATGTGATTCATTTGGATATCTCCAATTTCTTTGTTGATTCAAATGGGAATATTGACCATTTGATTGGGGGTGGCGTGATGGAAGATATAGATTAGTTTTTTTTTTTTTTTTTAATGTTTCTAGTATTCCCTTTATTTTAGAAATTTAGTTTGAAATATGTTTTTATTTTTCGCAAAAAAAAAATAAATTGAACTTTATTATGCATCATTAATTTCACAGTATTAATTATTCTTATTATTTTGAATTTAAATTTAAGTTTTTTTTAAAATATATGTATTTTGTTATATTGATAGATTCATTATGAATTGTCAAGATACCTGCTTGATTGATAGTGCAATTACACATACTGTTCTTCAAGACAAAAAAAAAATTCTTGGACTTAACATTGAAAGAAAATAATGTCAATACAATATCAAGTGTATCGAATATCGTTGAAGGCTTCGAAAGAGCTTGTATTATTTTACCAAATAATACAAAATTATATATTGACAATACACTTTATTCTAGCAAATCCAGAAGAATTTTGCTTAATTTTAAAGATATCCGCTGCAATGGATGTCATATTGAGACGATGCAAGAAAATAATACTGAATATCTTTGCATAACTTCTTTTGTATCTGATCTGAAGCAGATAAAATAAAAATTTTATGCACTCCCATCTAACATGTACTATACATTTATAAAAATGGTTAAATCAAATAATGTCACGAACTAGAAGTTCGTTGACCCAAAAAGTTTTATTATTTGGCATGATCAACTCGAACATGTAGGAGTTATAATGTTGCATTGAATAATAAACAATTCACATGAACATCCTTTAAAAAACTATAAGATTCTTTTACCTAATGATTATCAATGTGTAGCTTGTTCTCAAGACAAGTTAGTCATTAAACCTTAATATTGAATCTCCAACTTTCTTGAAAAGAATTCATAGAGATATGTGGGCCAATACACTCACCATGTGGAACATTTCGTTATTTTATGGTATTAATTAATTCTTCTACTAGATAGTCACATGTTTGCTTACTTTTCACTAGGAATGTAGCATTTGCTAGACTACTTGCTCAAATTATAAAATTACGAGCAAAATTTTTCGATTATTCAATTAAAACTATTTGCCCTGACAATGCTGGTAAATTTAGATCATGAGCATTCGATGATTATTGTATGTTAATCGGAATTGTAATTGAACATTCAATTGTGCATGTCCATACACAAAATGATTAGGCGGAGTCATTTATTAAACGTTTACAACTTATTGCTAGACCATTACTTATGAAAATAAAACTCTCAGCTTCTGTTTGGAGTCATGTCATATTACATGCTGCATCATTGGTTCGTATTAAACCAACTGTCTATTATCAATATTCACCTTTACAATTGGCATTTGGTTATGAACATGATATTTCTCACCTACGAGTCTTTGGTTGTGTTGTCAAAAATCCTATTTCACCCCCACAACGTACTAAAATGGGTCTCCAACGAAGACTTGAGATTTATGTGGGTTTTGATTCACCATTAATTATTAGGTATCTTGTCATTTTGATGAAATGACTTTTCCAACTTTAGAAGGGAAAAACTATACCCTAAAAACAAGGTAAAATTATTTGGAATGAAGCAATTCTATCTCACTTTGATCCCTACAACAATCAATGTGAGCAAGGGGTTGAAAAAATCATTCATTTGCAAAGAGTTTCAAATCAATTACCTGAAATATTTTCTGACACAAGAAAATTGACAAAGTCATATATTCCAACTAGAAAATATTTCAGCAAAAATTGATGTCCCTGTAGGACGATCTGCTGTAGCAAATAAATCTCAAATACACCAGAAGTGTGGTCAACTAATTGGTTCAAAAGACTCTATACCTCGAAAAAGAAAAGTACAAGAGAAAAACAAACCAAAAATTTCGGAAGAAATCACATTAGAAAATATTGATCGATCAAATATTAAAAAATGGTTCTTGAAGAGCCATAAGTGTCCGAAAATAATGAGATTTCAATAAATTATATGTTATCTCATAAATTATGGGAACGAAATAATATTATTATAGACAATATTTTCGCCTTTAATATAACTCTTGATATTATGCAAAATGAGTATCCTGAATCATAGTCGGTTAAAAACTATCAAAATAGAAATGATTGGCCAAAATGGAAAGAAGCCATATAGACGGAATTGAATTATTTGAAAAAACGAAAAGTGTTTGGACCTTTAGTTGGAACACTTGAAAATGTAATCCCTGTTGGATACAAATTGATTTTTGCACGAAAGATGAATGAAAATAATGAAATTATAAGGTACAAAGCCCGACTAGTAGCTCAAGGTTTCTCACAAATATCAGAAATTGATTACGAGGATATATATTTTCCTATAATGGGCACCATCACTTTGAGATTTTTAATTAGTTTGACTGTGTCGCAAAAGCTTGATATACTTCTCATGGATGTAGTAACAGCATATTTGTATGGTTCACTCGATAGTGATATATATATATGAAAGTCCCTAAAGGACTTAAAGTGCCGGGAACAAACGATATATGCCTGAGAACTATGTTCTCAATTAAATTGCAAAGATTATTATATGGATTGAAACAATCCGAACGCATGTTGTATAATTGTCTTATCGGATATTTGTTAAAGGAAGGTTATAATAATGACAATGTCTGTCCATGTGTTTTCATAAAGAAAATAAATAATGGATTTGCAATTGTGACAATTTATGTTGATGATTTAAATTTAATTGAAACTCTTGAAGAGCTCAACAAAATTGCTGATTATTTGAAAAATGAATTTGACATGAAGGATTTGGGAAAAACCAAATTTTGTCTCAAATTGCAGATTGAACATTTCACATATGGATTATTTATTCATCAATCTACGTATACAGAAAAAGTTTTAAAACGTTTTTATGTGGATAATGCACATCCATTGATATCACCTATGGATATTTGATCACTTGATGTGAAAAATGATCCATTTCATCCACTTGAAGATGGAAAAAATGTTCTTGATCGTGAAGTACCATATCTTAGTGCAATTGGAGCATTAACTTATCTTGCAAATTGTACTTGACCCAACATAGTTTTTTCTGTAAATCTCATTACAAGATATAGCTCTACACCAACTCAAAAACATTGGAATTGTGTTAAATATATTTTTCGTTACCTAAGGTCCTAAAGGGTACCATTGATTTGGGATTATTTTATTCTCAAAAGTCGGGATCTGTGTTAGTGGAATATGCAGATACAGGTTATCTATCTGACCCACATAAAACTAAATCACAAACATGTTATGTTTTTACACGTGGAGGAACGGCTATATCATGGAGATCTGTGAAGTAATCCTTGACAGCAATATCTTCAAATCATTCTGAAATTATTGCAATCCATAAAACCGAGAATGTTTATGGTTGAGAAACATGACCCATCATACCAAACATCATGCAGGTTAACTTTAACAAATGATAGTCCAATAATTTTGTATGAAGACAATGCAGCTTATATTGCACAAGTCAGAGGAAGCTATATCAAAAGTAACAGGACGGAGCATATTTCTCCAAAATTATTTCATACATATGAGCTTCAAAACAATGTCGATATCGATATCCAACAAATTCGCTCAAGTGACAAGTGACCGATGTATTCATAAAAGCACTGCCAACATCTGCATTCAAAAAATTAGATCAAGAGATTGGAATGCGTCGACTCAAAGATTTTCAGTGATCAATATCAGGGGGAGTAGCTATACTTTTTTTCCTTCGCTTAAGTTTTATCCCACTGGATTTTCCTAATAAGATTTTAATGAGGTATCATTTATTTTTAGTACTCCAAAATAGCTGTATTTTTTTCCTTCGTTTGATTTTTTTTCCATTGGGTTTTTATCAAACAAGGTTTTAACGAGGTAGATATTTTGTAATATGTCATTCAAGGGAGAGTGTTGTAAAAGGAAAGTTTATTAGGATTTAGATGTGAATGATAATTATACCCCTACAGTCCTAGAAATAATTATTGTTGTATCCCTGATTCTACCATATAAATATAGAGCTTTGGTTCTTAATAAAATACACACAAGTCTATTGACTTCTCTCTGTTCTGCTCTCTTTTCTTCACTTTTATAACAATTTCATTAGTTCTATATTACTCGTTTTTTATATGAATTATTATTGAAAGGAAACTTTTCATATTTAAGAGATCAAGTATTACTTATTTCAAAACTAAGAAACAATGTTTAAAACTTTAAAAATTAGATATTGATTAAATTTTATATATGAAATAATTAATTAAAAATATATTTTATAAATTAAATATATTAAAGTCATGATTCTATACAATTTTACAAATTATTTTTCGATTACAAATTAAAAATTTTACATGTCACAAATTATTTCACGATCATAAATCGAAAATAAGTTACAAATCAAAAAATTTATAACTCGCAATTTATTTATTAATCACAAATCACAAAATCGCACAGTGGCAACGACGGTAGGTGGTGACAATAGCCAGAAATGATAGCAGCTTTCACGAAATCTCTCGAGTCTCAACTGAGTCGATTGTAGGCACGCAACAGTAAGGGTCTAAAAACTATCGGAGGTGGGAGGAAGGATGATAGGTCCAATGACTTCAATCGCAGGCAAGACTAAAAGAGGTATTAAGGATTAGGAAAGGGGACTTTAGGAAGGTGGACGTTTTTCCTTTTCTATTACTGTTTTGTATGTATTGAGATGTCTTTCTTGAATTTAATTTTCATTAAATTAAAAATAAAATCAAAACTTGGTGGATCACGTGATCCACCGGGACCCATTGTGGGTCTCCCCCTTGGTCGAGACCACGTGGGAACAATGAACAACCACCTATAGTACTTCTCCAATTCAAAGAACAGGTGGCACAACTTTCTTGAGAAGTTACTGAGAGTCAATTGACACGAAAATGCTGTCACGATGTAGATGAAATTTGTTTTAGTCAGATCTACGTTATACTATACTTGGGGCCAATCGACCAAGAATTTGATTTAAGTAATATTTACCCGGCTTGAAAATTACAGAAACTAGGTAATACAAATGTTTGCCGCAAGAAACACAAAGGTGTGAATTCTATAGGAATTGTTTTGTAAAATTTCATCAAACGAAATAGTTCTTGTAATAATGATAATATCCCATGTTCATTCATTCTTTCAGTAATTGTTTTTATATTTTAATTATTGTATTAGTTGTATTTCAAGCATGGACGTTGACACTTGAATTTGATAAATAAGGTTGGATTTTGGGTTTTTCCAAGGTTGTTCAAGTAGGGCGGTCTGTAGTCGTTCTTCGAACATAGAGTCTTTTATTGTAATTTTTTAAGTACTTATTTCGAAATATTTAAACGTAATAATGACTATATAGGGATGGCAATCGGGCTCGTCAGCTCGAGCTATCCGTGGCTCGGCCCAAAAAAAACTTGAGCCGGCCCAACTCAAGGCTTGGGCCGAGCCCCATGTTGGTGTGCCGGATGGCGCCGGCTCAAGCTCACAGACTTAAAAAAAGAAAAAAGAAAAAAAGAAAGATAGACAATTTAAAGACGGCAGGTTGCTGCAAATAAGGCAGCAGGCTTACTCTCTCCTTTCCTTCTAGGGCTTGACTAATTTTCCCTATATATAGAATGAAACTTTGCAAAGCTGATGCCTTATTTAACCTGCCGCCTTTAATAAATATGAAAAAAAAAAAAAAAAAAGGAAATCAAGCATACCCGGCTCGGCTCGATAAGGCCTGAGTTTTGATTCCTTGGCCAAGCAAAATCTCAGCTTGGGCTTGCAAAAAAACTCGAACCATTTTACTCGAGCCAAGCCCCAGCGTCGAGTTTCAGCTCGACAGTTGGCTCGTATTACATTGGGCAGCTAGGTACTATGGGAAAATGTCTCAACTGTTTACTACTAATAATTGAAGGTGATTGTGCCAAAAAATATTGATTGAAAGGGTCTGTGAATATTAAATCCTAGTTTTCTGAGAGGGCCTAGTCGTGCACTATCTCGTTTTTTCCAGTATGGTTTAAATACGAAACAAAGATATTTCTCTTAGGGTGACGTTTACACTATAGGACGTGTTTGACACATCAACTGACATGTCTTATTCATTCTTTTAAGTTTTTTACATATGATTTCTTGATGTGTCTCGAACACAAAAATCAACATATGGGGGGGGGGGGTGTAAATAGGGGCTTCATGTTGAATTCCTTCAATATTTGATACATTGATCATTTTAATTTTGTTTCCGCCAGTGATCCAAAGTACATTAAAATAACTAATTACTCCTTGTATTCAAAAGGTTTCACCTTCATACTTAAAATCAAAGAAAGAATATTATGCTTGAACACTCTTTTCCCACTCAAATGAACCCCTGTTATGCTAGGAATTTCACACTTCAATGACTCCTAAAGATTCATGTAGCTTAAAATGTCGTTTCTCGATGTGCCAGTCAACCAATCTCTAGCCTTAATCATCACAAAGTGTTACAAGCGTCCGTATCTGGCCATGATTTTCAAAGTCTACTTTGTCCAGTCGAACGCAACACAGAACTTTCTCAGGCAGTTCCTCGGGCTTCTGTGCCTGCAGTAACCATTTTCTCGATGTTATGTTCTCACAATCTGGACATATTCTGTCATTTTTTTGAGCTATAACCCAATTAAACTATTAACAAGGGTATATCGACTGTCAAGGAGACGAAGCACCAAACTTCTTGCAATAATGCAATCACTTGATATCGGTTTCTACTGAAAATATTTGAAGAATTACCTGAATTGTCAACCCGAGATCGAGTATCCCATGTTTTAAACGTGATCGAAATGCATCGAGTCCTTTCCTGCATATGTAGTTGAAACGATGTACATCCAGATCAATTTCAAAGTAATTAGGTCCCTGAAAACATGAAGTTCATTCTCATGGTAATTAGGTCCCAGCAAAAGAAAAGTAGATAAATACCAAATCAAATAAAGATAATGTCAAAAGACAGAAGTTAATTATTCAAAAAAGTCTAAATATCCCAAAGCACACTTGGTACATGTTTGGGACTGCTTTTAATCTCTTCCAAATTATAAACAAATAATTGAGCAAGAATTACTAGAATATGTACCCTGTAGAAAAAGTGTTGCGGACGGGAAAGTACTGGCTTATCCTTGTATGCAGATAGAAGCTTCTTTTCGGCAGAACTCAAACGGAGGTCCTCAGGATTGACAGCATTTACCAAGAACTTTAGTCTTTCTCTGTAAGGAACTGTAGAATCTTTAGCAAATCCCTTCACAGTTTCCATCTCGTCCATGACAAATCTCTGAGGTATAGACAAATGGAAGCCGTTAATCAAGATTTTCTTGCACTAATACAAACAAAAATAAGCAAATTGTCGAAAAAATAATGAACAGATTTTTATAGTACTCCACACAACAACAAAAGAGGTTGAAGTGAAAGCAAGTAATCTTTTGACATTTGAGTACCTTTATGCTGTCCAAAACTTGTGGAGAAATATCTCTATCAAAATTCTCAGATAATTTGAAATATAATACGAGGCTCACGCCTTCCCCGTCACTATCACCTAGGAACATGGAAGCAGGATATGCAGGAAGCTGCCATAAGAACAAGCATTAAATTGAGTCGACTACACGAATCATTTTCTCCATTCCATTATTTCATCCCTGTTCTTCTCAAAGATCCAATGTCATCAAATTACTTGGAACTACAGCAGGTCTTGTTAACAAAATATTGATTCTACTATGTTAGGAAACTAAGAACAGACCTGTATGTTAACAATCAGTAGGGAAGGCACTTCATTGTGTGACTTTACAGAAGCAAGTTCAACATGCTGTGCGATATGGTGTATCTTCCGGGGGCAGGCAAATAAATCAGTACCAATTGGTACGTAAGGGCAATAATTAGGAGCAGGATATTTCTTTTTATCTCTGCATTGAGAAAAATAATAATCTAGTTAGAAGCAAGACAAATCTAGACACTCACCACGAAGTAGCCGCAAATATGCAAACTCTATTAGATCATTACTAGATAACATGCCTGAAATAATTTTCCCCCCGTAGCTTAAACGCAGAAGGTGCAAGAGGGCACCAGCATCCTTGAGTTGGCTTCTCTGTGGAGCATGGAATCAGGTGTCCAGCTCTAGGATGACATAAGAATCTCTCAGAGGAACCTGTCATAATAAATGTATCAGTATTCTTACGTCTCTACTTGTTTGGATAGCTAATCTTAACAGTGTGCTATAAATATCTTTTACATTTTCTACTTACAGTACTTGGTTGGAGTTTCTCTATCATAGAGTTTCCTCTCTAATGGAACCACTGTAGCAGTTGACTTCCTTCTGTTTGATGTTGAGCCTGGGAACGACGTATGCTGATTTATGTCAGAGGCATCGACTGAAGGATGAAACCGCGATAAACAAAATTCAAAATTGTTTCTCGCAGTTTTTTCTTCATAATGCTGTACACTGACTTCAATCCTCTTTGTAAAGGTTTCCTCAGCTTTTTTAAAGTATAAAATATCAGTATTTTGTGTATCTGCATTTAGCTGACCGAAGCCATTTTGTTTCTTTTCCTTCAAAATATTCTTAGGCTTATCCTCCGTTATACACTCATGGTCAACAAAGAACGAGTTACTGTCAAATTGAGTAGTTTGACGATCTAACGAGCTCCCAGCTGTACTCAACGATGTAAAAAATTCTGGAAGAAAAAGTTGAAAGACAGGATCAAAATACAATTTCAGTGAAATGTAAAATCGAAACAGAAATGATCTGAAATTACCACAATCAACGCTAACGAAGTCTTCATCAGTATCAGAATCGAGAATACTAACAGAGTCGAACCATTCTTCTTCTTGGCATGTTCCTGCTAAATCGTTATAAGATGAATATTCTTGGGTCACATTTGGAATAAAGGGGGGAAAAGAAGAAAGAAGAGAAAACTGTACCATTTATGCCAACTTCATTATGGTTATGTTGCAACTCGGTACGTTGGAAAGTTTGAACTTCAGACCTGCAGCAGATGGTTTTGCCACTTTGAATGTCGAAAGAAGCTAATTCTTGGACAGAAAAATCGCTCGCATAATTTTCTGCATCAGTAAGGTGTTCGACCGGTGTAACTGGAACTGATGGGGCAATTTTTCGACGAAATTTGCAAGACTTGTACAAGTACTTGGCATTTGATTTCACCTTTTGTTTTGGTTTTGAAACACAGCTCCCCATGAATGTGACTAATTTTCACAAAACCCAGCGACAAATAACGCCTTCCTCTTAGCAGATACCAAAATTACAATTGATTCGCATACAAATCAAGAAAGCTTTAGCCTACAAGTAACCAAAAGGAAACACCAAATAAGTAAAACACCAAAATTTTGATTCATAAACAAAATTAGATAAGAGTGTCCAATTTCCTGGGAGAAATAGCTCTAATAGGCAAGAGAAACTACGGAAAAGACTTGATTTCATGTTGGGGGAAGTCATAATGGATTATAGCATCAATAGGTGATCAAATGGGGCATTGGGGGAGGATCAGGTTGACATTTGGTCAAACTTGATTTCTTGTTGTAGTTTCCTTTCAAGTATCAAGATTATACTTGTCAACCAGATAATTCAATCTAAATCACCTCAAAAAGAATAAATAAAAAAAAATACAAACATTTTCTGTAGAAACTTTGATTTGAACACTTACCATTGAAAATAGAATCTGCAGAACAAGAATCCCGTATTAATGCTTCCTACCAGATATTTCAATGAAACTTCACTCATGCCCTCTGCAGATTAATTTAATCGGACATTTATGCAGATGACAAAGCTAAAACTTAGAATCTATGGCATTTAAATACCCTATAACCTGATTTTGACCTTAAAAATAAACAACTACCCACCAAATTCAAACGGTAGAATATGGTCGTAAAAAAAATTATTTATGAATTAAATGACTTATTCCCCTTATTTTGCCCGTGAAATTTGGCCCTATCCCACCTAAATAGAAAAAAAAAAAATGAATGAATAAATATCTAACACGAAAAGGTTGAACAAAAAGAATTGTGATAGTTGTCAAAAATTCTCCATAAAAGTCATATAAAATTACAGTCAAGAAAAGGACTTCAATGCTTAGCTAACTAACCAATATTAAGGGGAAACAAAGAGTGGAATCAAAATAATTGATATTGTTTGTAATTCTTTTTTACAACCGTTCCTACACCCAAAAAAAAAAAAAAAAAAAAAAAAGGGCTGTTAAATAAATACAATGATGGTTATTACCAGAAACCCATAAATCAACAAAATAAAGCTCTAACATTACTACCAGACAAGACCACCTAAAGCACTATCAGCATTTTTTATATATATAATCATATTCAAGAGCGGAGTCGGCATAATTTAACCCATGTCGAACATTGTGTTTTGATCATGAATTTAATGATGATAAAATTATAAAACAAAATCATGAGTTTGGGCCTAAAAATAAAACTCATGTAATTAAAACATGTTTTTATTCCACTGATCATATTATCATCTCAAAAGGTGACGGTACATATAAATACAAAAATAATAATCATATATATAAACTTGGGCTAACTGTGGGATCCGAAGGCTCGCGCGAGCAATTTAATCTATCTAAAATTTAAATGAGTGATTCGATCATCAATAAGAAGGATAAGTGTAATATGTTAATTATTTTTCCGCAAGCGACGTGGAATTGTATGAGCAATTAAGCAAAGTGCAAACCCACCAAAAGCATACAGAAAATAGGAAGAAAAATCTTTGGATAATTTCAGCCTGAAATTTTGTTAGGTGTGGAAACTGGAAAATACAAGACACTTGTTAAGTTTCGATTGGAAATTCCTTCTCTTTGTAGTTAGGATGACAAAAAAAAATAATAATAATAATAAATAAATAAAATTCATCTTGATGTTATAAAATTTTCAAACTGATAAAAAAATAAGTCAAAATTTATTGTGAAAAAAAAATATTTATTTCATAATAAAAAAATCAAGCATGTTTTCCAAGTCGATTTGTCATATCACCTTTATGGTATTGAAAAAGCAAACTTTTACTTGATTTTTATTTTTTTATTTTTTAATCAAATAAAAAGGTGTGACTCTTGACTTAAAAGTTTTCGGTAACAATTCCATTTTGAAAATTCACACGCGACATTGAAACTAATTCTTGACTATTACAAAACCTTACTTCATCCTCCACCTATTAATCTGAACTCGTCTTCTTACAAATTTATGGTTTTCTCATTTTCAAACTTACTTTGGCACATTAGGCCAAACCCCCAATGTTTGGCAGCCTAGAGACTAGAAGCTTGTTTGGTACAGCTTAAAAGGTAATTAAAATTAATTTTTTGATCGTTATTTCACTATTTCAGCAGTCATT
>NC_036244.1:14868289-14888465 GCF_002742605.1 Olea europaea var. sylvestris | reverse complement strand
AAAAAAAAAAAAAAAAAAAACCAAAAAAAAAAAAAAAAAAAAAAAAATGGAGAAGAAGAAGAAAAAAACATGAAGAAGAATTAAAAATGGCAGACATTGAATTCTATTTGATAACAGCTAGATACTAACACTTCATCTACCTAAAATGTTCTCTTAATTAGTTATGAACTAAAGTCTTCTCCTAAATCCTGACCTATTGTGTTATTTCACGTGTCTAAAGTCGAAGGGGACAAAAGGGATCTTCTCCTAATACACGTATGTTAGGTAATTAATTGTTTAATTATTATTCTTTTGGTTGGTTGGAGATAAGAAATGATTTGCACCAATTAATTAGCGTGTCATATTATCTATAATCAACATAAGCTATGCACTAATACTCATTAGATCATTTTTTTGTTAGACATTTTTTATTAAACCTTGTTATATGTACAATGTGATGTACACTTTAATTTACATTTTGTCACATGACATTATCCTATTGAACAGTTTAAATATCAAATTTTTTTTTATCCAATTGACACTCGACAACAATATAAGTGTCAATCAAAGTATCAAAAATTAGTGTACAAATAGTAAATTTCTTTTTGATTTAGGATGGAATATTTCCCTTCAACCCTCTAAACGAAATACGGTAAAAAAAGAAAGAAAGAAAAATTATCAACTAATTCCATCGTCTACATCCCGTAAAAATTACGAGATCGCTACAAATGCACCAAATATGATATTTGGCACTTCGAATAAGAGATGTCGTGAATTTGATATGGATACTATTGGGTGGATGTCTTCCATAATACTAGAGACCAATAGTAGAAGAATTTGGAAAATTGCAGAAAACTCGAACTTCATCAATATCGACTTTAATGCAACGCATGTTACATGATTGCTTTTGCGTTAATTGTCGTCACCAATTCTATGATCCGCTTCGAGAACACAAAATACCTCTCCAAAATACAATGATACCTCAATATTTTGTGTGTTGTGTAATTACAAAAACAAACTCGAATACCAAAGAAAGTAGGTGTCTATACTCGAGATCTATAATTTGTCTCTGCAATATGACAAAGTATGCACTCGGTGACTCGTAGGCACTTGATGAATTTTTTTTTTTTTTTACATATTCATATTCAACCATATATTCACATAATAAAAATATTTTGTACGTACACTCAAATTTATTTATTTTAATCATATAGTCTCCTCAAAATCTCTATTCAAAACTTTGTTTTGTTCAAATAATAACCATCAAACAGGGCTTAATGTTATTTTTTTTTATCGAGTGACTATTCGTGTAATGGTTATAAACTTGAGTGATTATTATCGTAAAACATATTAGTTGCCATTAACATAAGTACTCAAAATTTTAGTGATCATTGACATAATTATTCCTAGATTTTAATATACCTTGTCACGTAGAGTTGCAACCTATCATTTGTGACTTTTAATTTTAAATTTAAATTAATTATTACCATTAAAACTGTCAAAATTGTCGAAGAGTTCAGGCACCTTTCTAGACGTCACGCGCGACACCATTGAGAATTGCTAGGAAAATATGTGAATTTTCAATAATATCTTACTTTTCATTTCCAACATGCAATAAATACATGCTCAATTTTGACCAATCTAAACAAGTGAGACGATGATTAGGTCATACATTTAGAGAAGGGTTCGGCTATACGTACACGGGGAGTACACTCCGGTGTGCACGCCGTCTCACATGAGAGGTCAGCCGCAAGCATTTATTGGGTGTGGGGGCCCTTTCCCATGTGAAGCTTCCAAAAATCGTACCTTGTAGATATCGAGGATGAGGACCGATAACAAGCACGGACGCAATCTTTCGGTACCTGAAACAAAGGCAATGAGATGTGTTCTCGTCGCCCCTCCAATACTTAAATCAGAAAGGGGATTGAAGAAAAATATATATTGGAAACTGTAAGTGTATAACGTACTTGATTAATGGGTTGAGGGTCTATATTTATAGAGACAGGCAGTCGAGTCCTTGCAGGATTGAACTTAGTTGAATGTTCTTATTTGATAGAGTCCTGTTTGAGAGGAATGTTTTACTCATAGTATAATTGTATGACCAATGGTGGTGTTGTTGACATAGGAGTCTCGAGTTGCGGTATTTGTATTAAGTTAGAGTTCTTAGAAGACAGGACTTCTTGAGGACTTGACAGGTGAGGGGTTAGGTCTAGGGATGGCAGTGGGCCGAGTCGAGTCGGCTCGGCTCATTAACACACGAGCTTGGCTCAGGCTCGACTCGAGCTCGCCCACGAGCTCGTGAATTTATTTTTATTTTTTTTGCAAATTTTTCAAATTTTATTGATAAAATTTTATTTTTTTCCACATTTTTGGACGAGTCGGCTCGTGGACGGGACCCCCCACTAAGCTCGAGCTCGGGCTCGTCATTTGACGAGCCCGAGCAGCCCACGAGTCGAGCTTTGACGAGCCGAGCCTGCTCGACCCAATTGACATCCCTAATTAGGTCCGAAGGAAGTGCTAGAGGACAAACACTCGAGGACATAGGAAAGTGAATCTTGAGAGGCGCGATTGTAGTCGTCGAGTAATGTTTCCCAAGGACCATCATATACATTAACATAATTTTTTTCCATTGATAGAATTTTGTTGACAGGGGGGAAATTCATCTTAAATAAAAAGAATATTTTTTTTGCATATCAATCAATCAATTTTCGAGCGCTTTGTCTAATATTATTAAGAAATTAAGTAATAAAATCAATTTGTCTAGCCCTTGGTCAACAATTAAGGCTGGGAATAACAGCACGTTTGAGATCCATTTTTTGGGAGAAAAGATTTTGTAATAGTGATTTTTTTGAAGAATTCATTGAGCACGAATCACGGAATTCTAGTGAAAATCTTTAGAACACAATTTTCGAATCTACCAAATTAGGAAGAAAATAAACTCGCGAACTTTTATTAATTTCAAATTATTTAAAGCAATGAAATAACCCATTATTTTTAAGGGTTTACATGATAACATGGTTTAAGATGACTAAAATTAATGAAAATCTAATTTAAACAAACTAAAATTAAAAAGAATTCGAAATAAACTAAATGACAAAAATAACACTAAAACTTTAAAACCAGTTTTCGAGTCCTAAACGAACTCGAATAATCAAAATCTATCTTATGTCACAACAAAATTGTTAGTTCTACTTGTCTTGTTTTCTGTTTATGAAATAGTATTATGGATCCGAACCGAAATTCGGATGCTTTCTTAGCACTATTACATTTTTCCCAAATTTTAATCCAATTCTTAGGGTTGGGCATGGTTCGATTCAGTTCTAAAAAGAACTGAACTCAATTTTTGGGTATTTAGTAAGTAAAATCGTCGGGTCCAAATTTAATTATGAAATCGTTTGGTTTCGATTCCATTTGATTCCTGAGTTTTGTACAATAATTAAATTTTTAAAATTTACAACAACGTCGCATTAATCAACTAATGACATGTTCAATTTTAACTCTTATAAAATAACGTAGTCCAATCCCTTGATATCTTTTGCTCATTTTGTTGAGTTCTTCATAGATTCAACTATTAAAATTAAAAGAAGAGAAAAATAGCGAGCTCACAATAATGAAGAGAAGCGCATAAGAGTTTTCAATTCAATTTTTCTAGAACAACACTACTGCAAAATAAGAGATTTTGGTAAAACTTAAGTCAATTTGATTAAGTTATGCTTGAGCTAAAAATTAGAAATATGAAAAATTTTATTTTGGGTATGAGCTAAATTAATTAGTTAGCAAATTTAGTTAAAAAAAATAAAATGATTTGACTCAATTGAGATAAAAAAGTTAGGGAAATTCGATTTTTCGGTTCTTGTTCTAGAACCGAGAACCGAACTGAGTTCATCTGCTCTCGATTCTCATACCCATTCGGGTATTTAATTTAAGAAAAATCGCTCGGTTGGATTTGAAAGTTTTCTCCAATCCTACTAATTCTTTTTCAATCCATTCAACAATCTATTCAATAAAAAGAATGTATGATTGAAAAAGTGAGAATAAATTCTAAATTTACATGAAAAATTAATTTATTGAAAGGATATGTAATTGAAAATGATTTTTAAAAAGTGGAGCTCAATTGGGGTTCTTCTCATGTCTGTTTAACTTATAGACTGGAAGGCATTGCCGTTCTCCAATTTAATCATTCCTTTCAATTGAAAGAGTTTGCATTCAAGTTTTATCCTGAATAAGTTTTAGCCTCCATTTGGGAAAATTTTATAAACGTTTTAACTTATCAATAAATAAAAAGAAGTGGTGAAAAATACTTGTGTATTTATTGAAATGTGTAGTTCAAAATAAAATTTGGCCGAGAATATTAGTAATATGATTGCCTTAGTATGTGCTAACGAGAAATTCAACTTGAGTGTCTTTGTGAAACGAATTTCTAATTCTACGAATTGGATTGTATGATATGATTTTTCAAGTTTGATCCAAATCATTTGCAATCCCCATTCAAAATCAATTCAAATGGCTTGGATCAAACTTGACCGTCGAATTAACATACATTCAAATTGTTAAAACAGATGTTCATTATGTAAGGAATAATACAGAAAAAATTTGACAGAATTCTTACAGAAACATATGTGGAAGTTTTTCATTGATTTTTGATACGACAAATACAGAAAATGCACAATATAGATTTTGCCAACACAGCACATTTATCATTTCTGTCAATAAATTCCCGTACCTATGAAATTATTCTATAAGGAATATTCGAGTCAAACTTTCATCGGCAAATACACACACATTTGAATATGTATATTTCTACGTTGTCCAATGTCCAGTTAGTAATATTCTTGCATTGGTTTTAAAACAAACACTAAAGGATAAAAATCTGACAAAAATGTAGTAAAATACAAGTGCCTAGGTCAACTCAATGTCCTCAAATCTATACTTCTCGTTGAGCCTTTGTCTTTTCTTCTCGATTCTCATCTACAATTTATCCATTGGCCAAATTATAAATGAATAAAAACTATATAAAAAATTTCGATTGTGTTACATGCATATAATATATTTACATAATGATTTATTTATATCTGATGTGATGAAATATGATTGGATTATAGTTTCTTCAATCAAATAAAAAAATAAAAAATTCTCCACTTTCTTTTTGACACCTCATCTATATATAAACTGTTATGTAACCGTTTATGTACAAATATCATAATTTTTTTATCCATATAAAATACATCTCGTAGTATTTTTCAATAATGTTTGTTCTACCTCTAGTCAGTGGCGACTGTAAGGGGAGTGGATGGGAACTCCAATTCCATCGAGTCCCTCAACCCATTTCATCTTGATGGGTAAAAAAAGACTCTTTGTATGCAACAAATATTTTTTATGCTTTAACCTTTTTATTTTTATTTGTTTTCCTTTTTAACATAATGGCTTGGTTTGAAATTTTTTTATTGTAATCTTGAATCGGCCCTTGCCTCTAGTAGTCGTTTTCAAAATTATACAAAATAAAATGATAGATATACAAGACAAACCATTGAGATATTCAATATTAAATATAAGTAAAGATCTTTTTTAATTTATGTATATTTTCCTGATTTTCTGTGAATAGTTCCATAATATTTTCATAATATTATTATCGATGTTTTTTCTTTTTGTAACAGTTTATAAATTGAAATATAATACTTGTACATAATGCGATATCCATAACTGTGTTCAGCTTTCACATGGGAAGGGCTCACTTCGAATAAATTATATTTTATTCGAAATGGGTCCTTTTCCATGTGATAGGGGTGGACGCTGTTATGGACATCCTGATGTACGTGTAGTATAAACCTTTATAAATATATAAACAGGATCATTCTCTTTATAAATCATGGTCGTGAATAGAATAAAAATCCTCCAACTCCTTTTATTTTTCTATCTTGTTTATACAGTTTATAATTTCTAAAGTCATATTTCCATATAATTCGACCTCTAAAATCATATATAAGAAATGATTAATGTACGCAAAGGAAAGAAATACTTTCAAGGTGTTTCATTTCTCCATATATAATTGGAAATAAAAATAGTTGATAAGTAGTTCTAGTGATAACATTAACATAAATTTAAACTGATAAAAGATTGCATAATTGACTTTAAATATTTTTATTTTGCTTTGCTAATAAAATCATATTAGTGTAGTAGGAATTAATATATACAATTTTTTTTTTTTATTATTGAAAAGTGATTACCGATCATGCATCAAGTCGAGTTTGACCAAACTACGAAGCCAACAAAATCTTTATACAATACTAAAATTATGAAATTTTAACCGTCGATGCCTTCTTTTAAGATATATAAGAGCTAGATTTAATACTCAAACATAAATATTATTTGATATTATGTTATTAATTTCCGAACTAACCATTATTGCTTTCTCCTACCCGCTGTAAAAGTAAAAGAATATTAAAAAGCATTAATAAAAAAATAAAAAGAATTGATTTATCCTAAGTATTGGACTTTATATGATTATTGAATTTCCCCAAGTCATCAAGCACAATGTACTAACAAGAAGATGCCAAAATGCACCTCTAGAAAATCCACATGAGGCCTCAATCTACACAATACAAAACATCCCTTTCTCCTTTTTCTAAGTTGTGTGATTCCCTATTTGTAATACTCATTTACAGGGATGGTTTATTGAAATTATTGGAAGGTTAAGGACCGTTTTAAGAAATTGATATGGACTAAACTAGATGAAGAAAATGGAGGGAAAAAAAAAAGTTTTGTATTTTTAGTTCTTTCTAAGGTAATTATCTAATTCTTTAAAATTTAAAAATATCAAATGTCCTTCTCCGTGTGTAAAATGTGTTAAAAGCATATTTAGATAAGTTTAAAAGTAATTGTAATTCTTTTCAAATATGCCCTTAATGCATCACACAACGTGTACATATTACCTTGAGTTCGCTAACCTCCGCTCAACATGCTAGTGGATGCTTAACGCGTCTGATAAGGTATGTTAAACATAATTATTTAGTGAAGTTGAATATTATGTATCAAATATGCAATTACGACTAAACTATGTGCATGTTTGGCAACTTTTAAATTATAATTTAAGTTGATTAAACATTCTTTTTATATATACATTCTTATAAATTTTAATTCACGAATACTACTCACTCGATGTTCACATTTAACAGAACTCACAACTTATAGATTAGAAGCACTACCAAACATAATTAAAGACAATGGATTGTTTCCCTCAAATTGTCGCCATGGCTCACCGTGCTGTTCCTTTTCAACAATAAAATTGCTACAGGCTTGAATCACTATCTGCAATAAAGTGAAACAAACAGTTTTTATCTACCACTGCGTGCATTTAAGAAGGAAGAAGAACCAGAGTGAGAAATGGACAAAGAAGCCTTAAATGGGCTTGTACTGTTAGAAACAGAAACAACTGCACACCACAGAAGAATAGAAGGGACCCGTGACATATTGAATTTTGATTTTGCCTATTGAAAAAGGCATTGTTAGAAACGAGGGAAAAGTGTAATCTAAGATAGACGAAGTAGTCATTATAGGCTTAAAAAGCAAAATCCTAATCCAGCACTGGCCCTTTCTCTCTCCTCAGCTACACTGATCTTTGCTTTTACTTTGCTTGTCTCGAGCAAAAGGGTATTTGCATTTTGCTCAAATGCCCATTTCAAATTGTGGATTTTAGAGGTGGTGGGCTATGATTGAGCGAACTAGACAAAGGTCCCCATTGTCCATCCCACAATTTCTTGCCCTTTAAAGATGCAATTTTTTGGTTTTTTAATTTCCCCTTTTTGTTCTCATGAATAAGACTGATGAAGATGAGTATGCAAGATTTGTTTGATAGCTTGTGCAGCAAAGCAGTGATCTAAAATTCCCATTTGAGGAATCTCTTTCCCAAAACCGTTAATTAGCTTAAAGAGTAGAGAAATGGAGTAAATCTAAGTTCATTTTTCCCTAACTTGCCTTAGTTTCTTGAAACTATTTTTTCTTCAATCAGCACAATGAGGAAACATGGATGGCAGCTTCCCTACCATCCACTTCAGGTATCTTTTGCTGTCTATATGTATCTGTATGTGTATTATAAATGCCGATCTTTTTTCCTGTTTGTATATAATCCAAGGTTTTGGATTCTGGTGTACATGTGCAGGTGGTTGCTGTTGCTGTATTTCTAGCACTGGGATTTGCTTTCTATGTCTTCTTTGCGCCTTTTGTGGGAAAGCAATTGTGTCAATACATAGTGATGGGGATTTATACTCCTCTTGTAAGAACAAGTTGTAATCTTTTTTAAGATTCTTTTCTATTTCCATATACATATGTTTCTTTAATGGCTGTAAATAGCTTAGATCTGTACTCTCACAGCTTTTTGATTGATCTTGATTCTGTGCCCAGGAACCCCAATCCTTCATGGATTAGTTACATTTTTTACTCTTCCATGGGGTTTTCTATCCTGTTTTTAATAAACTTTTTAAGAGGATAAGCCAAGTTCTTATACGTTGTTTATGTTTTTGATATTTAATTGTCTTGGAATTTTACTCTTAACACCTTGGAGTTTGTATAAAAACATTCAATTTATTAAAAACCTGCACTTTTTAGCTGATAAGGAAAATTGTGCTTGCCTTTAGCTTTTTGTTGCATATTTGGAGTCACAAATTTCGCATTCGAGATTTTCAATATCTTCCTTCTAAAGATCAGATTTTGTCTATTGTATTTCAAAAGCCTTGCTGTGATTCAGATTTTGATCTTGACTGCCAGATTATTCGGAGATAACTTCAATTCGGGTTCCTGAAAACTTTTACAGAGTAAATAAGTTTATGCCTAAAATCCACTGGGAAGTGGATATTTCCCTGGCACCGTGTCAGCGCCGTGTAACTATTTCCCAAGTCTGTTCATCAAATTGTACCTAACGGAAACTAAAGGGCTATTTGCTTTTGCACTCCAGCAATCTTTTTGTGCGTTTACTAAAAGACAGTAGTGCTCACTTCTTGGGGGAGGAAAACTTAGTCTTTTGTTTTTCCTTCTCTGTTGAAGGGAGGGAACTAGGAAAGAGGAGGGAATTACGAAATTGATTTGATGAATTTGCTATTCTTTCTGTTTCCTTGTTTTTACTTTCTCCGGGAGATATGTCTGATAAACTATGAACAGGACAGGCAAAAATTGTAGGTGAAGAAGAAAGCACATACTGTAGGACTATCATGGATAAATGCATTCCAGCAGTTTATCATTGTCGATAGGCCATTTTTAGTTAAGCTTGCCATCTTGGATGATAGCCATAGGCTGCAAACTACATGGTTTAGACATATATCTTGGTTTTGAACTGCAGTACCAGAAATCTATTAATGCTGACTTTGTTTTTGTAAACAAAGAAAAGATACAGGTTTTTATCTTTTAAATAATTTGTTTGCTCTGTACAGTGTCGTCTGAGTTTCACATTGTGATGAAGCATATTTTATGTTCTTCTTAACCTTATTACGTTTCTTGCACTGATTGTCTAATGAAATAATAGATGCATTAATCTTAGTTTCTCTAATCTAAAATTTCATCTCATCTTTTCTCAGATTATTAGTGTCCTCGGTCTATACATTTGGTGTGCTGCTGCTGATCCTGCAGATCCAGGAGTCTTTAGGTCCAAAAAGTATCTAAACATTCCCGATGACAGAAAGCATGTCAAATCAAACAAGTCTAAACTCAGCGGAGAATTAACTTCATCGACTGAAGATGCAAATGCTGCCACAGAAAAGAAATCCCGTGACAAAAGAAACAAAGATTTAGATGCAACAGCTGATTCTACTGCCGAAACTCAAAAGAAGAATCCGTCATCTCATCAAAGATCCTGCTTAATTACGATGCTGGCTTTATTGCCTTGTGCTCTTGTTTGCAACTCATGCGATAAATCTTCCGAGCAGCAAATGAGTGAAGATGGGATGTTCTATTGTAGCTTATGTGAAGTCGAGGTGCGTAGTTACATATGCTGTTAAACGGTTTCTGCATCCTGGAACATGCTAAAAAGCAATGATTGTCCTTTTATAGCATGGTTGATACAAAGGATCAGATAGCACTCGGCAGTATTAAGAAAGAAAAGGAAGCTAAAGTATTGTTCATTATAATCTTGTCTAATACTACACCACACATGTAGACGTATTGCTATCTTAAAATGCCCTTGTAATAATCATCAATATTTTTTTGTTGAACGAATCCGTGCTTGTTCTTAAAATTACTGGCATGCACTGGAATCTTTTATATTTGCAGTATTTATAGATCATATGAATAAAATGGGCACAATCTCGCAGGTTTTCAAGTACAGTAAGCATTGTAGAGTCTGTGACAAGTGTGTTGACAACTTCGATCATCATTGCAGGGTACACCTCGAATTGATTGAGTAAAAAAGTATACCTTTTTTGTGAAACAAGAAAATTTGATTCAATTTTGCATTCTGGTTTTGTAGTGGCTAAACAACTGTATAGGCAAAAGGAACTACCGAAAGTTCTTTACTCTGATGGTGTCCGCCCTTCTCCTGGTATGATCTAGCCTCCAGTATTAGTCTCTGTAAATTGCTCTTTCATGTTATGTTTAGTTTAAAAACCTAATTATTGTTCAAGAAAGAATTTGCTGGATCTATTGGGAAATTTTCAACTACTATCATCCTGAGTTTACCATATATGTAATTGATTATATTTAATGTGTATTTGAGCCACATTATTTTGAAAGAATGTATTTTGGAATAGTGGATTGATGGAGAGTGTGTGATTAAAAAATGAGGAAAATTTTTGGATTTGCATGTAATATTATTTTATTGTAAAATGTGTGGTTGCAATGATGTCAAATCACTGTTTAAAAATGAAAAAAAAAATGCAGCTCAAACAGGGCCTTAATATATTTTTATAGAAATTGATTCTCTCTAGTACCTACTGTAATACTTCCCTTGACAAAACCTGTAGTGACCTTTTACTAAATCAACAACCTTTGACTTGAGCTTGCAGCTTACACTTCAATGGTCTACTGGGATTCTTGTACTGATCCACTGTTTTCTTGAGAGGAAGCAATTCTCTTTGGACATTAGTTTCAAGTTAGGAAGCAGTTTCACACTGGTTCCATTTGTAATTGTGGTGGTGAGTACTTTTTCCACTTCCTTTCATCTCACTTCCATTTTGATTCATCGGTTTGTGATTGCAAGTAAAAAGGATTAAACTACTTGTATACACGAAGTGTACACCTTGATTGACACTTCCCATGTGTAAAAAATCTGACAATTGATTGGAAAAGGTGTTGTCAAAATCAATGTAGCAAAATCTGCCAACTCACATGGATATAAACCATTGTGTACATATAGCATGGTCTATAATATTATATCAAGACTCTAATTTCTCACCATGCTTACAATTCTTGTGTTGTTCCAAATGCATAATATAGTAGGAATATTATGGCAACCTGACGTGCATGAATATCATATATATTCGTATAATGAGAAAGATATCCACAGAAAGGAGGATAACTATACGTTGTGATTATTCTCCACATAGTTCAACTTCAACACATAACTGACAGATGTAACCTTACATATTACAGGTAGTATGTACCATGTTGGCCATGATTGCCACCCTACCACTTGCTCAGCTCTTCTTCTTTCACATTCTTCTTATAAAGAAGGTTAGGCTTTGATTTTCTTTTTGCTGAAAATTTGATGGGGAAATAGAATTGCTCCAGAAAAGATGATTTGCTTCGAGCTGACAATTGAGGTTGACAGGGAATTAGCACATATGATTATATCATAGCTCTGCGAGAGCAAGAACAAGGGGCTGAAGGTCAGCAAAGTCCTCAGATGTCTCTCGCTAGCTCTCTTACCGGATTAAGCAGTGCAAGCTCGTTTAACACTTTCCATCGTGCAGCATGGTGCACACCACCACGTCTTTTTGTGGAAGATCAGGTATATTTGATTTGTACCTTATTTGTTTGAAGGAGTCATGGAATGTCATTTTCAGTCAAATGTGCACTCTTTTGATTTGTTGGTTTATCATTTAGACAACCAATGAACCATAATTGTATTTTGTGACTATTGAATCTTGAATCGTAGACAGTAGCCTAGTCTGGCACAAAATAAAGCCTGTTATATTTGTTAACCATAGACAGTAGCCTAGTCTGGCACAAAATAAAAAATAGAAGTGACATTTCATCCTTTTTTTATTCGTTATTTGGCTTAGAAATGCAGTTTGATGGGCAAATGGAGTGTTTGTTTTCAACTCCTGGTGGCTTTCATTTTCCCCCCTTTCTGCGTCAATAATAGCTTCCAATTTTCTTATGCTTTTAGGCGTCAATTGAAAACTTATTAGTCTTGTGCTTATTATTGGGCAATATCTGATTATCTTGCAGTTTGACGTAGTTCCTCCGGACACTGGATCCGTAAGTTCACTCGGAAAAAAGACCCAGGTGGAAGACCCGACGAAGAAAAAGAATCCCACAGCTGTAAAGATTAGTCCTTGGACGTTGGCACGATTGAATGCAAATGAGGTGTCCAAGGCTGCTGCAGAAGCAAGAAAGAAGTCTAAAATTCTTCGCCCTGTAATAAGACGAGATGCATCGACTTTTGATACTGATAGTAGTTATGGCAGCAGTAGTCGCTGGATGGCCCTGAGGCCTGATAACAACAGAAAACGAGGTAGCAAACGAATTCGCCTTCCTGCAGAGACACTCCTCCAATCCATTTCAAACGTTCCAAGCAACGATGCTGCAGATTATAGAAATCATCATATGATGGCTGAGACATCTAACCGCTTCGTCCCTCTCCAACTTGAACCTCGAAGTGTTTACAGGACAGGCCCAGTTATGTCAGGTGCGGCTGGGATTGTTTCTTCATCCCCCGAGAGTAGTTTAGATTCCCCAGATATTCACCCTTTCCAAGTTTCCTCGTCAAGAGCCAAAGAGGCAACTAGACTTGTTGGGCTACAGGCAGCTCATAAGGAAATCCCATCATCATCAAGATCAACTAGCGATGGATATGATGCATCGGGTGGGGAAGATAGTGATCAGGTGCCTACAAGAATTGTAGGACATCCGACTAACTGGAGTGGCCTCCTGTTTGGTTCTGAGTCCGACAGGAGGGTTACAAAGTTAATGGCATCGACTTCATCTACCTTAACAAACTCAAGGAAGCCTTAAGGATTGGTGCAGTCAATATATTGATCTTCTATACTCATGGTAAGCAATCCAGATTCTTGAGATTCTTTTCATTTATTGGCAGGTTAAACAGAGTTGGCTAGTTCCTGCCTTTGGGTAATTGCTCTATTTATCAGCTTTTGGAATCCTCTATTAACTTTTGGTTAGAGTGTTGACAATTGGATTGCAAAGGTTCCTACAGAAATACAAATTTTGTTTCGCTGCAGCATCCAGTATGTTGAAGTTCAATGGTTTAGTAGAAAAGGCTTGCTGCATTACTGACTGCCATCCTGTAAATGTTTGTCTATGATATGTATCTGTGCCATGAATTCTGTTCCTCTCCACATCTCTTATGAAGATCTTGAATTTTCTCCTAGTTAATGGGAAATCTAGATGAAAAATATGCAGTCTACACGCTATGTTATGGCAATCGTATGATGTCTTTACCATTTATCCAGCTGCTCATGCATAACTTTTTGGGCAAAACTCGATCTCTCTTAAAACACCATATCCCTCAAACACCGTTATTCAACCTCCCAAATTGTATGCTCGTTGTTCAGTAGGCATTCATCTGATGCATTTGTGCAAACTTCAAACATTCGAATGGAAGAAGATTCGCATATTTTTCCATACAAGACAAGAAAAAATTGTTCTCTCTTGACCTAAAACAAAGAGGAATCTACATAGTTCACGATCAAAAGTCATCGAGGAACATCAAAGAACATTTATTATGTATTGTAATATTTTAAGAATCCATAGGTCTCACCGTCTCATATCTTCACATTTCTTGTTCATCTTCAATATCATACAATACAACACAAGGTTTCACAACAACATATGACAGTAGTAACGAGAAATTAGGAATCACATGCACTAACCTCAAACGTTCCTATCATCAACAGGCAAGCTAACGTAGTCTGCTGCAGATTCATCTGCAATCTCAAAATGCCATTTCCCCATGTAAAATCTTGCAATAGATATACAACACTGTAGGCAGCGACGTAGCTAAGCATCATCATTGTCAGAAGAATGGAGCATAAAACTATCTCAAGGATGGCTGCCCAGCCTCCATTAATGCCACCTAAATATACGAGCAATGTCGAACACGAAATTGTTAAAACCCCAGTCAATATCCTGTAATACAAATTATTGATAGGGCAATCCATTTCATCCCCTTGATTAAATAAGCACTTCTCTTCAAGGGTGCAAAACCCCATTTGGATTCCACCACCACCACAACATACGCCAACGACCATTCCACTTGCATGTAAATTGTCACCATCAGAATCAAAATCGTCATACAAGTAAAAAAACCCAGCAAATAATTCGATCCATAATCGACATCGACCTCTAGATTCACAAGGCCTTCATAGAATAATGCCCCCAAAAGGCCGAGTATAACGAAAATGAAAAACAATGTGATCTCGGAAGCTACAACAGTCAAGAGAAGAGGAAAAAACGAAAACAAGATGGATTTTATAGAGGAGATGAAGCTGATTGGTCTATTATAGAATCCGTGGAAAGTACTATAGGTAATTGAGGCAGTAGCGAAAATGGAGAAGAGGAACACAAAAAGCACGTATAGAAGAGTGATAAGGAGATGCGAATTTTGCTGGAAGTGGGCAGTAACTAAGTTGGTATTAGAGAGGATTGTTATGAGAGATGGGTAGATGATGTAGGCAAAAGAGAGGGGAAGGAGGAAGAGAACGGAAAGGGCTAAGAAATGGCGGGAATTGGAGCGGATTATGCGCTTTGATACCAGCATCCAATTTTCATATTGGCACAAGCATGAAAATTTTTTATCAAATAAATTTTTGGCAATATTGTAGATGACTTTAATTTCAAGTGCTTTCCTATGTCCTTTCTATGATTTTGTTACTGTTGGAACTTTTCTATTATTTTCTGTAACATCTATTTGAAAATTGGCTGCAACATATCTAATTGAGATTATGTGTTCAACTGGATAGTAAACAACTCCATCATATTCTGGACTTATTAAATAGAATTTCAAATATATTTTCCGTCCCTTGACAAATTTGGATACTTCTTTTATGAATATGTGATCAAACTTCGAAATTTCAATCAAATCTTTTTCTGGATATATTAAATTCATGAATCCATAGTCTATCATAATTTTTATAAATGAAGGGTCTCCTCCTTCTATGGCTGTTATTCTGGGATAAACATTATTTTCCGGAGAGATGAAATATGAATCACTCGTTTTTATTTCATAAGCAATTTGACTATTTCGGCATATTTTTCTTCTTTTGGATCTAAAGGGATTTTATCTTCTTAGTCTATGATGCCGATTGTTTTGGTATCTATTTTATCTCTATGTATCATAATTTTTTTGGTTGATGATATTGAAATGGAATCTCCTTTATTATCAGTTGGTATGTTGTCACGTTTGGGTCCACTGCTGCTTTCATCTGTCCCTGTTTTGTATTGGTTTGGAAAACTCATTACTGAGCTCTTTGGTATATCTGTCTCAGACATTATATCTTTTAGTTGTGCTGCAATAGCATCAACTTGATTTTTGAGTTCTATGACATATTTATGATGCTCAGTAGTGATATTCAACAATATTTTTATATTTAAGTTGAACATCTTTGAGATCTCGGTTGCTCCAGAGTTTATATCTTCGGATTCTACTTTAAGAAAATCTGTCATTTTTTGTATATATAGGATAGATTGGTATAATTCCGTGACCTTGACTTTATCCATCAGCAAATTCTATGTTTTTACTGAGAAAATCTGCAAGAAAATTATTAACTCCTTTAATATGGACAATATCAAAGTTATAAAATGTTAAATAAGCTTGCCATCTATAAAGCCTTCTATATTGGGGTTCTAATGGTAGTTTATTCCTGACTAATCCTGCAACTTGAGAATTATTAGTCTCAACAGGAAATTTATTGGATAATAAAAATAATGAGAACTTCTTTATTCCTCTAATAATTGCTAGTAATTATTTCTCATGAGTAGTATAATTTATTTCTGCTTGGTTAAAGGTTCTACTTGAATATCTACAAATTTCATTTAAATCTGTTTTTAATATTGCAGCCCAATATCTGAGGCATCTGTATTAATAATCAAATTATCTTTTTCATCTGGTAATCTTAATTTTGGTAAATTTTTATATTTTTCTTTTAATGATTTAATTATTTCTGTATGTTCTTCATTCAATCATTTAGTATTTGTTTTTCTAAATAATACTTGAATTTTATGTCTTTTCTTAGAAAAATTTTCAATAAATCCTTCTACATAATTTAAACATTCTAAAAAATTTTGTATTTATTTTTTGGATTCTAATTTATCTGAAAAACTTTCTATCTTTTTGGATATATGAGTCTGTAATTTTATCTTTCTTTTATCTATTGATAATCCAAGAAAATCTATTTCTTTTTTTTTTATTATATATTTCTTTTTAGATAGTATAATTCCTTCTTTTTTACATTCATTAATAAATTGGATTAAATGTTTTTTATGTTCTTCTTTACTATTAGAATATATTAATATATCCTCTATATAAACAATCAGAAATTCATTAAACTTTTTAAATATATTATCCATCTTTCTTTGATATATTTGTGGTGCATTTTTTTAGAGCAAATGGCATAACAAATCATTCATATTTTTCCTTGAGGTGTGCTAAATGCAGTATATTGTATACTATCTTCATCCATTTTTATTTGGCAAAATCCTGATTTACAATTAAATTTAGAATAATATTGTTTTCCTCTTGCAATATTTATTAACACTTCTTTATTTGGTAGAAAGTAACCATCAAATTTAGAATATTTGTTTCATTCTTTATAATTTATGACCATCATAACTTTTCCTCTAACTTGTTCAGAATGTTTCATAACCATAAAAGCTGAACTACTATGAGGTCCGTTACTAGACCTAATAAGCTTTTGTTCTAAGAATTCATTTATCTGATTTTTAAATTCTTGTGTATCTTCTATAGTATATATCATTAATCTGACTCTTATTATAATATTTTCTGTTAATTCTATTTTAGTTTTTGGGTGATATGGTTTTCAAAATAATAATGAATTTTCTCCATAAACTTTTTCTTGTTGCTCAATTATTTTTTCTATATTCATTTTTATTCATGTTTTTAGAACTTTTTTATACAATATTCTTTTATTTTTTATTTCATTATATATGATTGATTTTTTCTCCCATTTATCACCATGCTGTACTGACTGAACTCTATAAAGTTTAAATTTTCTAGAGATTTTTAATAAGTATCCACAATGTGTTTGTAGCATTATTATATAATTATTTTGTTTAAAATATTGAAATTGTTGTATAAAATCATTTCCTAATAATATATCACATTCTAACATATCATATTTATATACTTTATTTATTGTAACTTATTTACTTCCAAAAATTATATTAACTTTATCAGCACTATTAATTATTTGAGTGTTATTTCCTGTAACTCCAGTTATTTTTATGTTACTATTATTATTCCATAATTTTAATAAAAAAATTTTAAATATTGTTATATCACTTCCTGTATCTATTAAAACACAAGTTGTTATATTTGTTTCTACAATAATAATTTGTATATACACAGATAATGAAAAATTTATCTAATTATTCATCTAATTTTTTTTACATAACGTAGTTTGTCCATTATGAATAATATATAATCCTTCTCTTTTTATACTATAATCTTCTAATTCATTTAGAAAACTCATTCCTAAAAGTATATGGTGGTTTATATCCATACTCTTATCTATATAACATGGTATTAAAAGATCCATTCCTCCTATTTTTATTGATACTTTAACTTCTAAATCTGTAATATGTACATGTTCATCAAAATTTACGTACTTATATGGTTCAATTTTATGAGTTATTAAACCTTTATTTCTAGTCGAAGCTATATGACATTCACTAATTTCTTTATCTATAAATATATTTGGTTCATTTATATATTCTCTTCCATTTATATATTCTCCTTCTATTTTCATATTTCCAACATTCTTATATAGTTTTACTTCTTTTATTTTAGTGATTTCTTCCAACTAGTTTTTATTAGGTATTTTAAAACTTTATGATCTTTTAATTAATTTTTTATCCTTAAATATTATATTATTATAACATTCTCTTTCATTTAATTCTGTTATTTCATGTTTATTTTTTGTTATGCTAAATTCATATTCTTTTAGAATTAAGCTTATTTGTTTATTTGGTTATATTATTTTACTAATATCTTTACATTCTTTATGAACTTCAATATATGGTTTATTAGAATAAATATTTCCATAATTAGAATTAGTAAATGTATATAAAGCTCTATATTTTGTAGTTATAATTTGATCATCTAGTTACATGATATCATCTATATGAAACTTGAAATGTAATCTTAAAACTTTATTAAAGTTTCTATCTTTTAATGATACACAATATTTTGGATAACACGTAAACATAATTTTTTGATATACTAAACTTCCTTCTATTATTCCTAAATGACCATCTTTTAAATTTATTATTCTTCCATCATGTAAAGTTATAATTAAGGGTGAGTATATCCTTTATCTGAATAGTGATTTAAACATTATTTGTATTCCTACTAAATAAATATATTACATTTTTTCACTTTATTTTTTACTAATTTTTGTTAATAGTTCTTTAACTGCATTTTTTGTTAAAAGATTTAATTTATGTTGTCCATAAATTGTTTTTACATCTATGATTTTTTCTATTTTGTGATATTCATTTATTGCTATTCTTTCTCTTTTCCAAATTCTATCAAAGACTTCTCATTTTCCTATTTTTAAGTCTAAAGATAATTTTTGCAATTTTCTAAACTTGTTACTATCAAAAGTGACTTTTAATCTATATCCTTATATTCTTTCATATTTTTGTATATTTATATTATTACTTTCTATTTTTTCAATTTCTCTATTCAAATCCTGATTCATCCCCTGTTTCACTTATATATACTTACTGATTATAGTATTCTTCAATATCTGATATTTCACTTAATTCATCTTTTATTTCTAAATATTCTTTTTGTAATATTCTAACTTTTTTTTTTTATCATAATCAGGATTTATATGACTTATTTCTCCACAATTTCAACATTTACATTGACTTTTATTTTTCTGTTGATTATATGAGTTATTTTTTCTTTTGTAATATCTTCTTGTAGGTTTTATATATTTTTTATTAAAATTCCTAAATTTTTTATTTTTATACTTTCTTTTATTAATTTTTCTTTCAGGATTACATCCCCATTGCACAGGGATTTCTATATCTTCATAATATATTTTATTTAATTTTTCTGATTTTTTTCATTAATTGTCTTTGTTGACATATATATGCAAGTCTTTCAAACAAAAATTTTATTTTTAAACCTAAAGTTCTAGATATTCCAATATCATCTATAACATATTTTTCAAATTTTATTTTAAAATATATTCCCCATGAATCTAGTAACTTATTATAGTACATGTCTTGATATACTTCTTGATTTTCATTACTAAAAAATTGAACATAATAGTAATTTTTAAATTCACAAGTATATTTTTTAAAATTACACATATCACATATTGTTAAATTTATTAATTTTATTCTAGCATTATCTTTTTCTCTCATTGATTCTCTTTCAGCATTTCTTATCTAATTTTCTCCTAAAAATTCATCTGAAATATATTTTATTAACTTTTCTATACCTTGTCTATCTGACTTTATTATTCCTGTTTATACATTTCTTTTTATTAATATTTTTGTATCATTGTTTATTCATTCCCACCAATTTCTAACGTCTCCTTCAAATGATGCTATTAAGAAATCTATTCTTCTTTTATTATTTTTTCATGTGTCATCTTTATTATATAAAAAGAATAGTATCATTGAATCTGCCCAAGTTAATAAGGTTTTTTTAGTATCTATTTTACAATTTGGATCTAGTTTTGTTCCTCCATGAGTAATTGATTTATCATAATTATCATTTAATTCAAACCTATCTTTATATTTATTTCATTTAGGTGGTTGTCTATCTCTTACTTTATTATAG